>NC_048585.1:57215919-57217812 GCF_013265735.2 Oncorhynchus mykiss | reverse complement strand
TTACCTGCCCCCACTTCTAGTAATAAACTCTTGTTACTTCGACACTGTCTGCATCTGCGTCTTCCCTAAAACGTGATAGCGTGTGTGTTATTGAGCAATGATGGGTGCTACAGCAGACCCAGATCCATTTGGCCCCTGTGGATTTACTGCTGTCAAAGCGTCCCCAGTTCTCCATCACTTTGCACTTTCACCACCCAGTGAAGTTCTTCCTAACTTATTTGATCTGTAGCCTAGTAAACTGCATGGTTTCCTGAGTGGTAGTGGACACAGCATGTCATCGCGTGACTCCAAGTTAACTTCGTTATGATGATTATAATTAAGTCGATATTTGCGTATAAAATAATTTTGACCGACATTCAGGATCCCACCTTGAGTAAGGTTTTGTTTTGTCGACGTTTGGAAAGTTTCACCGACAAAACTTTGTCTTTCCACCAGGCCCTGTCGTGACATGTATTCACATTAAAAGGTTCGATGGAAACCTGGCTAGAGGTAATGTTTTGTTGTTTCAGCCAGAGTGTGTTGACCTGTGTTTCAGTGTGTGTGTTCTGTCTGTTTGCTCAGCTCTAACTACATACGTCCTCTTACCCCGATTGATCCCCTTTATTCAACATCCACCCAGGGAATGATGCATCTCTCTTGATTTCCTAAACAGAACGCAGACATAAAACACAGACCTAGAACAGCATCGAAGCCACTCAGTTCCAGAACACATCAAGAAGCAAAAGTGCTTTACACTGCTTGCAGCTTTCAAGTGATAATCAAGTGATAATCAAGTGATAATCAAGTGATAATCAAGTGATAATCAAGTGATAAGTGATAATCAAGTGATAGGGAATTGCTAATCAAGTAATAAGTCAAGTGATACGTGATAATCAAGTGATATTCAAGTAATACTCGAGTGATAATCAAGTGATAAGTGATAAATAAGTGACAATCAAGTGATAATCAAGTAATACTCGAGTGATAATCAAGTGATAATCAAGTGACAATCAAGTTATAGGGAATTGATAATCAAGTAATAAGTACTACTCGACTGATAATCAAGTGATAAGTGATAATCAAGTGATATTCAAGTGATAATCAAGTGATAATCATAGAGGTACGCAGACTTGAGAGATTCTTCTCTAGTTTGTCAGTTCTAGGCTTTTTAACGCCAGATGTTTGTGAAATCCATGCCGATTTCTCAATGGTACGCTTGTTCATATTGAGACAAAATAACCGCATCTATTGAGCCGTTCCCAATTTCCGCGTAGTTCCTTTTTTGTTGTTGTCATGGAAACGGATAGTAATCAGAGGAGATAATAGAGCATTGGGAACGTTGTTCGGAGCGCGCTGCGGGAAGAGGATGCTGGGAGTAAGAGACGGGAAACAAATGGAAAATTGAGATGATTTCAACAGCAGGCTCCCCTCTAGGTTTGGAAAATTTGGTTGAATCTCTTACACTGGAATAAGTGGATTGGACCCTTCCTCTTCCCTTTTCTGACTTCCCTTCTCTCTCTCTCTCTCTCTCTCTCTCTCTCTCTCTCTCTCTCTCTCTCTCTCTCTTTCTCTCTCTCTCTCTCTCTCTCTCTCTCTCTGTCTCTCTCTCTCTCTTTCTCTCTCTCTCTCTCTCTCTGTCTCTTTCTCTCTCTCTCTCTCTCTGTCTCTCTCTCTCTCTCTCTCTCTCTCTCTCTGTCTCTCTCTCTCTCTCTCTCTCTCTCTCTCTCTGTCAAATTCAAATTCAAATTCAAGCTGCTTTATTGGCATGAAAAACATTGTGTCAATATTGCCAAAGCAACAATGTATACAATATACATTGTAACAAAATTGTAAATGATAGCAAATAATAATATAAAATGGTAGTAAATAATAATACAAAAATAAATACAATAAAATGGTAACAGTCTACAGTAA
>NC_048585.1:57195919-57205919 GCF_013265735.2 Oncorhynchus mykiss | reverse complement strand
TAGAGATGGAAGAGAGAGAGGGATGGATAGAGAGGGAAGAAGAGAGAGAGGGATGGATAGAGAGGGAAGACGAGAGAGAGGGATGGATAGAGAGTGAAGAAGAGAGAGAGGGATGGATAGAGAGGGAAGAGAGAGAGAGGGATGGATAGAGAGGGAAGAAGAGAGAGAGGGATGGATAGAGAAGAAAGAAGAGAGAGAGGGATGGATGGAGAGGGAAGAGAGAGAGGGATGGATAGAGAGGGAAGAGAGAGAGGGGGTGGATAGAGAGGGAAGAGAGAGAGGGATGGATGGAGAGGGAAGAAGAGAGAGAGGGATGGATAGAGAGGGAAGAAGAGAGAGGGATGGATAGAGAGGGAAGAAGAGAGAGAGGGATGGATAGAGAGGGAAGAAGAGAGAGAGGGATGGATAGAGAGGGAAGAGAGAGAGAGGGATGGATAGAGAGGGAAGAAGAGAGAGAGGGATGGATAGAGAGGGAAGAGAGAGGGATGGATAGAGAGGGAAGAAGAGAGAGAGGGATGGATAGAGATGGAAGAGAGAGAGGGATGGATAGAGAGGGAAGAAGAGAGAGAGGGATGGATAGAGAGGGAAGAAGAGAGAGAGGGATAGATAGAGATGGAAGAAGAGAGAGGGATGGATAGAGAGGGGAGAAGAGAGAGAGGGATGGATAGAGGGAAGAAGAGAGGGAGGGATGGATAGAGAGGGAAGAAGAGAGAGGGATGGATAGAGAGGGAAGAAGAGAGAGAGGGATGGATAGAGAGGGAAGAAGAGAGAGAGGGATGGATAGAGAGGGAAGAGAGAGAGAGGGATGGATAGAGAGGGAAGAAGAGAGAGAGGGATGGATAGAGAGGGAAGAGAGAGGGATGGATAGAGAGGGAAGAAGAGAGAGAGGGATGGATAGAGATGGAAGAGAGAGGGATGGATAGAGAGGGAAGAAGAGAGAGAGGGATGGATAGAGAGGGAAGAGAGAGAGGGATGGATAGAGAGGGAAGAAGAGAGAGAGGGATGGATAGAGAGGGAAGAAGAGAGAGAGGGATGTATAGAGAGGGAAGAGAGAGAGGGATGGATAGAGAGGGAAGAAGAGAGAGAGGGATGGATAGAGAGGGAAGAAGAGAGAGAGGGATGGATAGAGAGGGAAGAGAGAGAGGGATGGATAGAGAGGGAAGAAGAGAGAGAGGGATGGATAGAGAAGAAAGAAGAGAGAGAGGGATTGATGGAGAGGGAAGAGAGAGAGGGATGGATAGAGAGGGAAGAAGAGAGAGAGGGATGGATAGAGAGAGAGGGATGGATAGAGAGGGAAGAAATAGAGGGATGGATAGAGAGAGATGGATGGATAGAGAGGGAAGAGAGAGAGGGATGGATAGAGAGGGAAGAAGAGAGAGAGGGATGGATAGAGAGGGAAGAAGAGAGAGAGGGATGGATAGAGAGGGAAGAAGAGAGAGAGGGATGGATAGAGAGGGAAGAAGAGAGAGGGATGGATAGAGAGGGAAGAGAGAGAGGGATGGATAGAGAGGGAAGAAGAGAGAGAGGGATGGATAGAGATGGAAGAAGAGAGAGGGATGGATAGGGAGGGAAGAAGAGAGAGAGGGATGGATAGAGAGGGAAGAAGAGAGAGAGGGATGGATAGAGAGGGAAGAGAGAGAGAGGGATGGAGAGAGGGAAGAAGAGAGAGAGGGATGGATAGAGAGGGAAGAGAGAGGGATGGATAGAGAGGGAAGAAGAGAGAGAGCGATGGATAGAGAGGGAAGAGAGAGAGGGATGGATAGAGAGGGAAGAAGAGAGAGAGGGATGGATAGAGAGGGAAGAAGAGAGAGAGGGATGGATAGAGAGGGAAGAGAGAGAGAGGGATGGATAGAGAGGGAAGAAGAGAGAGAGGGATGGATAGAGAAGAAAGAAGAGAGAGAGGGATGGATGGAGAGGGAAGAGAGAGAGGGATGGATAGAGAGGGAAGAAGAGAGAGGGATGGATAGAGAGGGAAGAAGAGAGAGAGGGATGGATAAAGAGGGAAGAAGAGAGAGAGGGATGGATAGAGAGGGAAGAAGAGAGAGAGAGATGGATAGGGAGGGAAGAAGAGAGAGTGGGATGGATAGAGAGGGAAGAAGAGAGAGAGGGATGGATAGAGAGGGAAGAGAGAGAGAGGGATGGATAGAGAGGGAAGAAGAGAGAGAGGGATGGATAGAGAGGGAAGAGAGAGGGATGGATAGAGAGGGAAGAAGAGAGAGAGGGATGGATAGAGATGGAAGAGAGAGAGGGATGGATAGAGAGGGAAGAAGAGAGAGAGGGATGGATAGAGAGGGAAGACGAGAGAGAGGGATGGATAGAGAGTGAAGAAGAGAGAGAGGGATGGATAGAGAGGGAAGAGAGAGAGAGGGATGGATAGAGAGGGAAGAAGAGAGAGAGGGATGGATAGAGAAGAAAGAAGAGAGAGAGGGATGGATGGAGAGGGAAGAGAGAGAGGGATGGATAGAGAGGGAAGAGAGAGAGGGGGTGGATAGAGAGGGAAGAGAGAGAGGGATGGATGGAGAGGGAAGAAGAGAGAGAGGGATGGATAGAGAGGGAAGAAGAGAGAGGGATGGATAGAGAGGGAAGAAGAGAGAGAGGGATGGATAGAGAGGGAAGAAGAGAGAGAGGGATGGATAGAGAGGGAAGACGAGAGAGAGGGATGGATAGAGAGTGAAGAAGAGAGAGAGGGATGGATAGAGAGGGAAGAGAGAGAGAGGGATGGATAGAGAGGGAAGAAGAGAGAGAGGGATGATAGAGAAGAAAGAAGAGAGAGAGGGATGGATGGAGAGGGAAGAGAGAGAGGGATGGATAGAGAGGGAAGAGAGAGAGGGGGTGGATAGAGAGGGAAGAGAGAGAGGGATGGATGGAGAGGGAAGAAGAGAGAGAGGGATGGATAGAGAGGGAAGAAGAGAGAGGGATGGATAGAGAGGGAAGAAGAGAGAGAGGGATGGATAGAGAGGGAAGAAGAGAGAGAGGGATGGATAGAGAGGGAAGAGAGAGAGAGGGATGGATAGAGAGGGAAGAAGAGAGAGAGGGATGGATAGAGAGGGAAGAGAGAGGGATGGATAGAGAGGGAAGAAGAGAGAGAGGGATGGATAGAGATGGAAGAGAGAGAGGGATGGATAGAGAGGGAAGAAGAGAGAGAGGGATGGATAGAGAGGGAAGAAGAGAGAGAGGGATAGATAGAGATGGAAGAAGAGAGAGGGATGGATAGAGAGGGGAGAAGGGAGAGAGGGATGGATAGAGGGAAGAAGAGAGGGAGGGATGAATAGAGAGGGAAGAAGAGAGAGGGATGGATAGAGAGGGAAGAAGAGAGAGAGGGATGGATAGAGAGGGAAGAAGAGAGAGAGGGATGGATAGAGAGGGAAGAGAGAGAGAGGGATGGATAGAGAGGGAAGAAGAGAGAGAGGGATGGATAGAGAGGGAAGAGAGAGGGATGGATAGAGAGGGAAGAAGAGAGAGAGGGATGGATAGAGATGGAAGAGAGAGGGATGGATAGAGAGGGAAGAAGAGAGAGAGGGATGGATAGAGAGGGAAGAGAGAGAGGGATGGATAGAGAGGGAAGAAGAGAGAGAGGGATGGATAGAGAGGGAAGAAGAGAGAGAGGGATGTATAGAGAGGGAAGAGAGAGAGGGATGGATAGAGAGGGAAGAAGAGAGAGAGGGATGGATAGAGAGGGAAGAAGAGAGAGAGGGATGGATAGAGAGGGAAGAGAGAGAGGGATGGATAGAGAGGGAAGAAGAGAGAGAGGGATGGATAGAGAAGAAAGAAGAGAGAGAGGGATGGATGGAGAGGGAAGAGAGAGAGGGATGGATAGAGAGGGAAGAAGAGAGAGAGGGATGGATAGAGAGAGAGGGATGGATAGAGAGGGAAGAAATAGAGGGATGGATAGAGAGAGATGGATGGATAGAGAGGGAAGAGAGAGAGGGATGGATAGAGAGGGAAGAAGAGAGAGAGGGATGGATAGAGAGGGAAGAAGAGAGAGAGGGATGGATAGAGAGGGAAGAAGAGAGAGAGGGATGGATAGAGAGGGAAGAAGAGAGAGGGATGGATAGAGAGGGAAGAGAGAGAGGGATGGATAGAGAGGGAAGAAGAGAGAGAGGGATGGATAGAGATGGAAGAAGAGAGAGGGATGGATAGGGAGGGAAGAAGAGAGAGAGGGATGGATAGAGAGGGAAGAAGAGAGAGAGGGATGGATAGAGAGGGAAGAGAGAGAGAGGGATGGAGAGAGGGAAGAAGAGAGAGAGGGATGGATAGAGAGGGAAGAGAGAGGGATGGATAGAGAGGGAAGAAGAGAGAGAGCGATGGATAGAGAGGGAAGAGAGAGAGGGATGGATAGAGAGGGAAGAAGAGAGAGAGGGATGGATAGAGAGGGAAGAAGAGAGAGAGGGATGGATAGAGAGGGAAGAGAGAGAGAGGGATGGATAGAGAGGGAAGAAGAGAGAGAGGGATGGATAGAGAAGAAAGAAGAGAGAGAGGGATGGATGGAGAGGGAAGAGAGAGAGGGATGGATAGAGAGGGAAGAAGAGAGAGGGATGGATAGAGAGGGAAGAAGAGAGAGAGGGATGGATAAAGAGGGAAGAAGAGAGAGAGGGATGGATAGAGAGGGAAGAAGAGAGAGAGAGATGGATAGGGAGGGAAGAAGAGAGAGTGGGATGGATAGAGAGGGAAGAAGAGAGAGAGGGATGGATAGAGAGGGAAGAGAGAGAGAGGGATGGATAGAGAGGGAAGAAGAGAGAGAGGGATGGATAGAGAGGGAAGAGAGAGGGATGGATAGAGAGGGAAGAAGAGAGAGAGGGATGGATAGAGATGGAAGAGAGAGAGGGATGGATAGATAGGGAAGAAGAGAGAGAGGGATGGATAGAGAGGGAAGACGAGAGAGAGGGATGGATAGAGAGTGAAGAAGAGAGAGAGGGATGGATAGAGAGGGAAGAGAGAGAGAGGGATGGATAGAGAGGGAAGAAGAGAGAGAGGGATGGATAGAGAAGAAAGAAGAGAGAGAGGGATGGATGGAGAGGGAAGAGAGAGAGGGATGGATAGAGAGGGAAGAGAGAGAGGGGGTGGATAGAGAGGGAAGAGAGAGAGGGATGGATGGAGAGGGAAGAAGAGAGAGAGGGATGGATAGAGAGGGAAGAAGAGAGAGGGATGGATAGAGAGGGAAGAAGAGAGAGAGGGATGGATAGAGAGGGAAGAAGAGAGAGAGGGATGGATAGAGAGGGAAGAGAGAGAGAGGGATGGATAGAGAGGGAAGAAGAGAGAGAGGGATGGATAGAGAGGGAAGAGAGAGGGATGGATAGAGAGGGAAGAAGAGAGAGAGGGATGGATAGAGATGGAAGAGAGAGAGGGATGGATAGAGAGGGAAGAAGAGAGAGAGGGATGGATAGAGAGGGAAGAAGAGAGAGAGGGATAGATAGAGATGGAAGAAGAGAGAGGGATGGATAGAGAGGGGAGAAGAGAGAGAGGGATGGATAGAGGGAAGAAGAGAGGGAGGGATGGATAGAGAGGGAAGAAGAGAGAGGGATGGATAGAGAGGGAAGAAGAGAGAGAGGGATGGATAGAGAGGGAAGAAGAGAGAGAGGGATGGATAGAGAGGGAAGAGAGAGAGAGGGATGGATAGAGAGGGAAGAAGAGAGAGAGGGATGGATAGAGATGGAAGAGAGAGGGATGGATAGAGAGGGAAGAAGAGAGAGAGGGATGGATAGAGATGGAAGAGAGAGGGATGGATAGAGAGGGAAGAAGAGAGAGAGGGATGGATAGAGAGGGAAGAGAGAGAGGGATGGATAGAGAGGGAAGAAGAGAGAGAGGGATGGATAGAGAGGGAAGAAGAGAGAGAGGGATGTATAGAGAGGGAAGAGAGAGAGGGATGGATAGAGAGGGAAGAAGAGAGAGAGGGATGGATAGAGAGGGAAGAAGAGAGAGAGGGATGGATAGAGAGGGAAGAGAGAGAGGGATGGATAGAGAGGGAAGAAGAGAGAGAGGGATGGATAGAGAAGAAAGAAGAGAGAGAGGGATGGATGGAGAGGGAAGAGAGAGAGGGATGGATAGAGAGGGAAGAAGAGAGAGATGGATGGATAGAGAGGGAAGAAGAGAGAGAGGGATGGATAAAGAGGGAAGAAGAGAGAGAGGGATGGATAGAGAGGGAAGAAGAGAGAGAGAGATGGATAGAGAGGGAAGAAGAGAGAGTGGGATGGATAGAGAGGGAAGAGAGAGAGAGGGGTGGATAGAGAGGGAAGAGAGAGAGGGATGGATGGAGAGGGAAGAAGAGAGAGAGGGATGGATAGAGATGGAAGAAGAGAGAGGGATGGATAGAGAGGGAAGAAGAGAGAGAGGGATGGATAGAGAGGGAAGAAGAGAGAGAGGGATGGATAGAGAGGGAAGAGAGAGAGAGGGATGGATAGAGAGGGAAGAGAGAGGGATGGATAGAGAGGGAAGAGAGAGGGATGAATAGAGAGGGAAGAAGAGAGCGAGGGATGGATAGAGATGGAAGAGAGAGAGGGATGGATAGAGAGGGAAGAAGAGAGAGAGGGATAGATAGAGAGGGAAGAGAGAGAGGGATGGATAGAGAGGGAAGAGAGAGAGAGGGATGGATAGAGAGGGAAGAGAGAGAGAGGGATGGATAGAGAGGGAAGAGAGAGAGGGATGGATACAGAGGGAAGAAGAGAGAGAGGGATGGATAGAGATGGAAGAAGAGAGAGAGGGATGTATAGAGAGGGAAGAGAGAGAGGGATGGATAGAGAGGGAAGAAGAGAGAGAGGGATGGATAGAGAGGGAAGAAGAGAGAGAGGGATGGATAGAGAGGGAAGAGAGAGAGGGATGGATAGAGAGGGAAGAAGAGAGAGAGGGATGGATAGAGAAGAAAGAAGAGAGAGAGGGATGGATGGAGAGGGAAGAGAGAGAGGGATGGATAGAGAGGGAAGAAGAGAGAGAGGGATGGATAGAGAGGGAAGAGAGAGAGAGGGATGGATAGAGAGGGAAGAAGAGAAAGAGGGATAGATAGAGAGGGAAGAGAGAGAGGGATGGATAGAGAGAGAGGGATGGATAGAGAGGGAAGAAGAGAAGGAGGGATGGATAGAGAGGGAAGAGAGAGAGAGAGGGATGGATAGAGAGGGAAGAGAGAGAGGGATGGATAGAGAGGGAAGAGAGAGAGAGGGATGGATAGAGAGGGATGGATGGATAGAGAGGGAAGAAGAGAGAGAGGGATGGATAGAGAGGGAAGAAGAGAGAGCGGGATGGATAGAGAGGGAAGAGAGAGAGAGGGATGGATAGAGAGGGAAGAGAGAGAGGGATGGATAGAGATGGAAGAAGAGAGAGAGGGATGGATAGAGATGGAAGAAGAGAGAGTGATGGATAGAGAGGGAAGAAGAGAGAGAGGGATGGATAGAGAGGGAAGAAGAGAGAAGGATGGATAGAGAGGGAAGAGAGAGAGAGGGATGGATAGAGAGGGAAGAAGAGAGAGAGGGATAGATAGAGAGGGAAGAGAGAGAGGGATGGATAGAGAGAGAGGGATGGATAGAGAGGGAAGAAGAGAAGGAGGGATGGATAGAGAGGGAAGAGATAGAGGGATGGATAGAGAGAGAGGGATGGATAGAGAGGGAAGATAGATAGAGGGATGGATAGAGAGGGAAGAGAGAGAGGGATGGATAGAGAGGGAAGAGAGAGGGAGGGATGGATAGAGAGCGAGGGATGGATGGATAGAGAGGGAAGAGAGAGAGGGATGGATAGAGAGGGAAGAAGAGAGAGAGGGATGGATAGAGAGGGAAGAGAGAGGGATGATAGAGAGGGAAGAAGAGAGAGAGGGATGGATAGAGAGGGAAGAAGAGAGAGAGGGATGGATAGAGAGGGAAGAGAGAGGGAGGGATGGATAGAGAGAGAGGGATGGATGGATAGAGAGGGAAGAGAGAGAGGGATGGATAGAGAGGGAAGAAGAGAGAGAGGGATGGATAGAGAGGGAAGAGAGAGGGATGATAGAGAGGGAAGAAGAGAGAGAGGGATGGATAGAGAGGGAAGAAGAGAGAGAGGGATGGATAGAGAGGGAAGAGAGAGAGAGGGATGGATAGAGAGGGAAGAGAGAGAGGGATGGATAGAGAGGGAAGAGAGAGCGGGATGGATAGAGAGGGAAGAAGAGAGAGAGGGATGGATAGAGAGGGAAGAGAGAGCGGGATGGATAGAGAGGGAAGAAGAGAGAGAGGGATGGATAGAGAGGGAAGAAGACAGAGAGGAATGGATAGAGAGGGAAGAGAGAGAGAGGGATGGATAGAGAGGGAAGAGAGAGAGAGGGATGGATAGAGAGGGATGGATAGAGAGGGATGGATAGAGAGGGAAGAAGAGAGAGAGGGATGGATAGAGAGGGAAGAAGAGAGAGAGGGATGGATAGAGAGGGAAGAGAGAGAGAGGGATGGTTAGAGAGGGAAGAAGAGAGAGAGTGACAGTCAGACTAAACAAAGCACTTCTCTGCTGTGTTGCCGAGGCAGCATTTCAGGGAATCAAGAGAAGATCCATCCGCAAGCTGGAAACCAAAACAAAGTAAAACTTGGGGATGGATAGAGAGGGAAGAAGAGAGAGAGGGATGGATAGAGAGGGAAGAAGAGAGAGAGGAATGGATAGAGAGGGAAGAAGAGAGAGAGGGATGGATAGAGAGGGAAGAGAGAGAGAGGGATGGATAGAGAGGGAAGAGAGAGAGAGGGATGGATAGAGAGGGATGGATAGAGAGGGATGGATAGAGAGGGAAGAAGAGAGAGAGGGATGGATAGAGAGGGAAGAGAGAGAGAGGGATGGATAGAGAGGGATGGATAGAGAGGGAAGAAGAGAGAGAGGGATGGATAGAGAGGGAAGAAGAGAGAGCGGGATGGATAGAGAGGGAAGAGAGAGAGAGGGATGGATAGAGAGGGAAGAGAGAGAGGGATGGATAGAGAGGGAAGAATAGAGAGAGGGATGGATAGAGATGGAAGAAGAGAGAGGGATGGATAGAGAGGGAAGAAGAGAGAGAGGGATGGATAGAGAGGGAAGAAGAGAGAGAGGGATGGATAGAGAGGGAAGAGAGAGAGAGGGATGGATAGAGAGGGAAGAAGAGAGAGAGGGATAGATAGAGAGTGAAGAGAGAGAGGGATGGATAGAGAGAGAGGGATGGATAGAGAGGGAAGAAGAGAAGGAGGGATGGATAGAGAGAGAGGGATGGATAGAGAGGGAAGATAGATAGAGGGATGTATAGAGAGGGAAGAGAGAGAGAGGGATGGATAGAGAGGGAAGAAGAGAGAGAGGGATAGATAGAGAGGGAAGAGAGAGAGGGATGGATAGAGAGAGAGGGATGGATAGAGAGGGAAGATAGATAGAGGGATGGATAGAGAGGGAAGAGAGAGAGGGATGGATAGAGAGGGAAGAGAGAGGGAGGGATGGATAGAGAGAGAGGGATGGATAGAGAGGGAAGAGAGAGAGGGATGGATAGAGAGGGAAGAGAGAGAGGGATGGATAGAGAGGGAAGAAGAGAGAGAGGGATGGATAGAGAGGGAAGAGAGAGAGAGGGATGGATAGAGAGGGAAGAGAGAGATAGGGATGGATAGAGAGGGATGGATAGAGAGGGAAGAAGAGAGAGAGGGTTGGATAGAGAGGGAAGAAGAGAGAGAGGGATGGATAGAGAGGGAAGAGAGAGAGAGGGATGGTTAGAGAGGGAAGAAGAGAGAGAGCGACAGTCAGACTAAACAAAGCACTTCTCTGCTGTGTTGCCGAGGCAGCATTTCAGGGAATCAAGAGAAGATCCATCCACAAGCTGGAAACCAAAACAAAGTAAAACTTCATAAAGTTAAAGTCTACTCTCTATTTAAATAGTCTGCTCCCTCTACTCCTCTCAGCTTGTGGGTGGCAACGCGGGCTAGTAGGGGATTACTACTGTATTCAGACATCAAATACAATCTTCAACTGGAATCTATTACTCATTGATTCTTTGGGGGAAAGAGAGGAATTATTATCATTACTATTATTATTATTAATATAGGAAGGAGATCCA
>NC_048585.1:57173419-57190919 GCF_013265735.2 Oncorhynchus mykiss | reverse complement strand
GAGAGAGAGAGAGAGAGAGACAGAGAGAGAGAGAGAAACAGAGAGAGAGAGAGAGAGACAGAGAGAGAGAGAGAGAGAGAGAGACAGAGAGAGAGAGAGAGAGAGAGAGAGAATAGAAATAATGGATATGATCCCCATGACAACAGGCATCTCCATCCATTTTGTCGTCCATTCCATAGGATACGATTATTTTTTTTGCCGTCACGAATTCTATCGACCTTTGATTTACAGGCTTCAAATGTAGAGATATTGATTAATGGACAACACAGTGCACTAGAAGCATTGAGAGGACATTGAACATAGGAATAGTCTCTAGCAGTTACAAGACAGAGTAAATGTGTTCTTCTAATGTTTAAGTGTTAAAAAGTATTTCAGTGACAAAAGCGAATGAGCTGCTACCACACAGAATGTCGGTTCATTCTCCGGTTACCATAGACATCCGTTCTCATTTTCAAAGACCAGACTGTTATCTTACACTAAATTTGTGTACACACAGAACTGGCTTTGAAGATGTTGAACAAGCACTGAGAAGAAATGAGTACTTCTGAATCGCTTGGTATTCTGCGTAGTAATGGCAAAAGAGATCCGGGAGACATTGCTGCTTGAAAATACACATTTAGTGGGGATTAATGTGTCTGGACAGGCAGTCCTTTGATGTCTAATGATCCTCTGGTCTCCTCTGATTCTCCTCCATGTTGCTTTCTTCTTTTCCTCAACCAACCCTCCTCCTCCATCCACCCCTTTATCCCTCAAACGCCCCTCCTCCATCCACCCCTTTATCCCTCAAACGCCCCTCCTCCATCCACCCCTTTATCCCTCAAACGCCCCTCCTCCTCCATCCACCCCTTTATCCCTCAAACGCCCCTCCTCCTCCATCCACCCCTTTATCCCTCAAACGCCCCTCCTCCTCCATCCACCCCTTTATCCCTCAAACGCCCCTCCTCTTCCATCCACCCCTTTATCCCTCAAACGCCCCTCCTCCTCCATCCACCTCTTTATCCCTCAAACGCCCCTCCTCCTCCATCCACCCCTTTATCCCTCAAACGCCCCTCCTCCTCCATCCACCCCTTTATCCCTCAAACGCCCCTCCTCCTCCATCCACCCCTTTATCCCTCAAACGCCCCTCCTCTTCCATCCACCCCTTTATCCCTCAAACGCCCCTCCTCCTCCATCCACCTCTTTATCCCTCAAACGCCCCTCCTCTTCCATCCACCCCTTTATCCCTCAAACGCCCCTCCTCCTCCATCCACCTCTTTATCCCTCAAACGCCCCTCCTCTTCCATCCACCCCTTTATCCCTCAAACGCCCCTCCTCCTCCATCCACCTCTTTATCCCTCAAACGCCCCTCCTCCTCCATCCACCCCTTTATCCCTCAAACGCCCCTCCTCCTCCATCCACCCCTTTATCCCTCAAACGCCCCTCCTCTTCCATCCACCCCTTTATCCCTCAAACGCCCCTCCTCCTCCATCCACCCCTTTATCCCTCAAACGCCCCTCCTCCTCCATCCACCCCTTTATCCCTCAAATGCCCCTCCTCCTCCATCCACCCCTTTATCCCTCAAACGCCCCTCCTCCTCCATCCACCCCTTTATCCCTCAAACGCCCCTCCTCCTCCATCCACCCCTTTATCCCTCAAACGCCCCTCCTCCTCCATCCACCCCTTTATCCCTCAAACGCCCCTCCTCCTCCATCCACCCCTTTATCCCTCAAACGCCCCTCCTCCTCCAGCCACCCCTTTATCCCTCAAACGCCCCTCCTCTTCCATCCACCCCTTTATCCCTCAAACGCCCCTCCTCCTCCATCCACCTCTTTATCCCTCAAACGCCCCTCCTCCTCCATCCACCCCTTTATCCCTCAAACGCCCCTCCTCCTCCATCCACCCCTTTATCCCTCAAACGCCCCTCCTCTTCCATCCACCCCTTTATCCCTCAAACGCCCCTCCTCCTCCATCCACCTCTTTATCCCTCAAACGCCCCTCCTCCTCCATCCACCCCTTTATCCCTCAAACGCCCCTCCTCCTCCATCCACCCCTTTATCCCTCAAACGCCCCTCCTCCATCCACCCCTTTATCCCTCAAACGCCCCTCCTCCTCCATCCACCCCTTTATCCCTCAAATGCCCCTCCTCCTCCATCCACCCCTTTATCCCTCAAATGCCCCTCCTCCTCCATCCACCCCTTTATCCCTCAAATGCCCCTCCTCCATCCACCCCTTTATCCCTCAAACGCCCCTCCTCCTCCATCCACCCCTTTAGCCCTCAAACGCCCCTCCTCCTCCATCCACCTCTTTATCCCTCAAACGCCCCTCCTCCTCCATCCACCCCTTTATCCCTCAAACGCCCCTCCTCCTCCATTCACCCCTTTATCCCTCAAACGCCCCTCCTCCTCCATCCACCCCTTTATCCCTCAAATGCCCCTCCTCTTCCATCCACCCCTTTATCCCTCAAACGCCCCTCCTCCTCCATCCACCCCTTTATCCCTCAAACGCCCCTCCTCCTCCATCCACCTCTTTATCCCTCAAACGCCCCTCCTCCTCCATCCACCCCTTTATCCCTCAAACACCCCTCCTCCATCCACCCCTTTATCCCTCAAACGCCCCTCCTCCTCCATCCACCCCTTTATCCCTCAAACGCCCCTCCTCCTCCATCCACCCCTTTATCCCTCAAACACCCCTCCTCCTCCATCCACCCCTTTAGCCCTCAAACGCCCCTCCTCCTCCATCCACCTCTTTATCCCTCAAATGCCCCTCCTCTTCCATCCACCTCTTTATCCCTCAAACGCCCCTCCTCTTCCATCCACCCCTTTAGCCCTCAAACGCCCCTCCTCCTCCATCCACCCCTTTAGCCCTCAAACGCCCCTCCTCCTCCATCCACCCCTTTAGCCCTCAAACGCCCCTCCTCCATCCACCTCTTTATCCCTCAAACGCCCCTCCTCCTCCATCCACCCCTTTAGCCCTCAAACGCCCCTCCTCCATCCACCTCTTTATCCCTCAAGCGCCCCTCCTCCTCCATCCACCCCTTTAGCCCTCAAACGCCCCTCCTCCATCCACCTCTTTATCCCTCAAACGCCCCTCCTCTTCCATCCACCTCTTTATCCCTCAAACGCCCCTCCTCCTCCATCCACCTCTTTATCCCTCAAACGCCCCTCCTCTTCCATCCACCCCTTTATCCCTCAAACGCCCCTCCTCCTCCATCCACCCCTTTATCCCTCAAACGCCCCTCCTCCTCCATCCACCCCTTTATCCCTCAAACGCCCCTCCTCCTCCATCCACCCCTTTATCCCTCAAACGCCCCCGTCCATCCACCGCTTTATCCCTCAAACGCCCCTCCTCCTCCATCCACCTCTTTATCCCTCAAACGCCCCCGTCCATCCACCCTTACGTCTCCACGTCTACTGTGGATCTAGGGATCTCTTCTCTTCCCCTTCTTGGTTCTCCCTCCCATCTGGAGGCCTCTTCTCTTTCCCCTCCTCATCTTGGGTCTCCCTCTCCTCCACAACTCTTCTCTTCCTCTTGGGTCTCTATCCATCATCCATGCCTCTTCTCTCTTCTCTACCTTCTCTTGTGTCTCCCTCCGTCTGGACGCCTCTTCTCTTTCCCCTCCTCATCTTGAGTCTCTGTCCATCCTCCACACCTCTTCTCTTTCCCGTCCTCATCTTGGGTCTCTGTCCATGCTCCACACCTCTTCTCTTCCCCTCTTTCTATTGGGTCTTCCTCCATCCTCCATTCCTGAACCCTCCTCCCTCTAGAATGGTGTATTTCTCCATCTTCCCAACCATGTCTTGATCTCCATAAATACTTAACTCTCATTAAAGACATCTTACATTTGAATGCCTCACTCTCTCTCTACAGATGTTGCTCCCTCCCTCCCTCCCTCCCTCCCTCCCTCCCTCCCTCCCTCCCTCCCTCCCTCCCTCCCTCCCTCCCTCCCTCCCTCCCTCCCTCCCTCCCTCCCTCCCTCCCTCCCTCCCTCACTCACCTCTAATGCTCCCTCCCTCCCTCACCTCCCTCACTCACTCTCTCCTTTTCCCTGGTTTTAAATCAAATATACTGTGAATTTCCGTTGATCAATCAGCCAGCCGGATCACGTGTGCTTCTTCTACCTTCTCTCTCTCTCTCTCTCTCTCTCGCTTGATCCCCCTCTCCATCTCTCCCCTGGGACGCAGACACTTCTAATCCATCAATTAAGGATATCAGTGCATCACCTCTCTCCCCCATCAGAGTCCATGCCGTCACAGGACTCAGAGTATAACCCAGCTCCCAGCCCTCTGTTGATATCAAGCTCAATCAGATCGTCTCACTCTCCTCTTCTCCACTCAACTCCAACTTAGCACACTCTAACATACTGTACCACGATGAAACCAAGGGAGGAAGGATTCCTTAGGGAACAGCAATACATCGTCAAAACAACTGAAAGAGAAAGAGAGACAGAAAGAGAGAGACAGAAAAAGAGAGAGAGAGAGACAGAAAGAGAGAGAGAGACAGAAAGAGAGAGAGAGAGCGAGAGAGACAGAAAGAGAGAGACAGAAAGAGAGAGACAGAAAGAGAGAGACAGAAAGAGAGAGAGACAGAAAGAGAGAGACAGAAAGCGAGAGACAGAAAGAGAGAGACAGAAAGAGAGAGAGAGGCAGAAAGAGAGAGGCAGAAAGAGAGAGGCAGAAAGAGAGAGGCAAAAAGAGAAAGAGGCAGAAAGAGAAAGAGGCAGAAAGAGAGAGAGATACAGAAAGAGAGAGAGATACAGAAAGAGAGAGAGATACAGAAAGAGAGAGAGACAGTGAGAGAGGCAGAAAGAGAGAGACAGAAAGAGAGAGACAGAAAGAGAGAGAGACAGAAAGAGAGACAGAAAGCGAGAGACAGAAAGAGAGAGACAGAAAGAGAGAGAGACAGAGAGAGAGAGGCAGAAAGAGAGAGACAGAAAGAGAGAGACAGAAAGAGAGAGAGACAGAAAGAGAGAGACAGAAAGCGAGAGACAGAAAGAGAGAGACAGAAAGAGAGAGAGGCAGAAAGAGAGAGGCAGAAAGAGAAAGAGGCAAAAAGAGAAAGAGGCAGAAAGAGAAAGAGGCAGAAAGAGAGAGAGATACAGAAAGAGAGAGAGATACAGAAAGAGAGAGAGATACAGAAAGAGAGAGAGACAGAGAGAGAGGCAGAAAGAGAGAGACAGAAAGAGAGAGAGACAGAAAGAGAGAGGCAGAAAGAGTGAGAGGCAGAAAGAGTGAGAGGCAGAAAGAGAGAGAGAGGCAGAAAGAGAGAGGCAGAAAGAGAAAGAGGCAGAAAGAGAAAGAGGCAGAAAGAGAGACAGAGGCAGAAAGAGAAAGAGGCAGAAAGAGAGAGAGAGGGAGAAAGAGAAAGAGGCAGAAAGAGAGACAGAGGCAGAAAGAGAAAGAGGCAGAAAGAGAGAGAGAGGGAGAGACAGAAAGATAGAGACAAAAAGACAGAGAGTAGCAGAAAGAGGGAGAGACAGAAAGAGAGAGAGATGCAAAAAGACAGAGAAAGGCAGAAAGAGACAGAAAGAGAGAGCTGCAGAAAGAGGGAGTGAAGCAGGGGAGAGAGGCAGAGAAAGATAGTGAAGAACAAACACCATTGTAAATACAACCCATGTTTATGCTTATTTATTTCCCTTTTTTACATTAACTATTTGTACATTGTTACAACACTGTATATATAAATAATATGACATTTGTAATGTCTTTATTCGTTTGAAACGTTTGAAACTTCTTAAATGTTTACAGTTCAGTTTTATTGTTTATTTCACTTTTGTATATTATCTACTTCACTTGCTTTGGTAATGTTAACACACGACAGAGAGAGAGAGAGAGAGAGGGGGAGAGAGAGAGAGGGAGAGAGACAGATAGACAGAGAGAGAGACAGAGAGAGACAGAGAGAGAGGAAGAAAGAGAGAGAGGCAGAAAGAGAGAGAGAGAGACAGAGAGAGACAGAGAGAGAGAGAAAGAGCAAGAGAGGTAAAACGACAGAAAAGCAGAGAAAGAGAGAGAGAGGAAGAAAGAGAGAGAGGCAGAAAGAATGAGTGTCCTAAAAGCAACAGTGATTATTTTTCCACCAAGAAAGTAATTTGGTAGAACAACACAGAGCAGAGCAAGGTGGAGGAGAGGAGAGCCGTGATCACCTTTAAAGACAACAAGAAGAGAAGAAGAAGAAGAGGCTGGCTAATGCAGTGCCATATCTCTCAGTCACAAGTCACGCTCTCACGTGCGTCTCTCAGAGAAAAGAGTGTGATGGTCTCCGGGCAGAGAAAAACAGGAAACAGCATCCATTGGTGGAAGAAAAGTAGAAAAACACCTAACTTTAGAAGGACTTTTCTCTGCAACAATTACAAACACAGAACTAAGGTGACCTTTCTTTGGGTTGGAGTATTTTTTTGTTGTTGCACAGACCTATTGTGTAACGTTAATGTTCAGGCAAATAGACCAAGTACCACGTGTCTTTCTGAGGTTATGCTGTGAACTTAGACCAAGTACCACGTGTCTTTCTGAGGTTATGCTGTGAACTTAGACCAAGTACCACGTGTCTTTCTGAGGTTATGCTGTGAAAAGAAATGACTGGTACTCGAGTGCTATTTCGAGAGCGCCTGGTTTGGAGAACATGTGAAGTCGGCATAATTGCGAACCAACGCCGAATGTTTAATGTTTAACATCCCTGCTGATTGTAGAATTACACACTGCATTTAATGAGGTCTCGTTTACCAGTGAATAGATTAAAATGCTTTTGATTAAAATGAAAGGTACCCTCTGTATGTATGTGTTCAGTGTTAAAGTTGGATTGCTGTAACAAAATGTTTAGAGGCGAATAACAGCGTATCACTCTCATTTAAATACGTTTGGTTCAGCCTTTTGATCGCGGCACTTTGAAGTCTCGGGAAAATACCCGTAGAGAAGTGTGGAGGGAAGAAATCGGACTTATCTCCTCAAATAAAGGGAAGAAGTGTGTGAACGGTTCAACTGGTGCTGTACCATCTTAGTGGTTACACTGTAAAACCCCAATGTGCTGTCGTTACTCAAAACTTTTTTCCGGAAAACAGTTGAAGTGATGTTGTAGTCGTTACTCAAACCGATAGAGTCACTGTGACCCTGTGAAAGGGGTCCAGATTTAAGTTGTATCAGCTTTCAAATGTTGTGTAACACACCTGCATTCATAATGAGGGCCAGAGTTAGACAGTCCACCAGTTAACACGTGTATGTACCTGTTACCTGCATTCATAATGAGGGCCAGAGTTAGACAGTCCACCAGTTAACACGTGTATGTACCTGTTACCTGCATTCATAATGAGGGCCAGAGTTAGACAGTCCACCAGTTAACACGTGTATGTACCTGTTACCTGCATTCATAATGAGGGCCAGAGTTAGACAGTCCACCAGTTAACACGTGTATGTACCTGTTACCTGCATTCATAATGAGGGCCAGAGTTAGACAGTCCACCAGTTAACACGTATATGTACCTGTTACCTGCATTCATAATGAGGGCCAGAGTTAGACTATCCACCAGTTAACACGTGTATGTACCTGTTACCTGCATTCATAATGAGGGCCAGAGTTAGACAGTCCACCAGTTAACACGTGTATGTACCTGTTACCTGCATTCATAATGAGGGCCAGAGTTAGACAGTCCACCAGTTAACACGTGTATGTACCTGTTACCTGCATTCATAATGAGGGCCAGAGTTAGACAGTCCACCAGTTAACACGTATATGTACCTGTTACCTGCATTCATAATGAGGGCCAGAGTTAGACAGTCCACCAGTTAACACGTGTATGTACCTGTTACCTGCATTCATAATGAGGACCAGGGAACAACGTGAGGAGAAGCCCTTTAAACTTGAGCAACCATTGTTATTGATCCTGCTGTAGCATAAGATCAACAAATCACTCAATGTACATGCAAAAACACACGTATTAAAAACTTTTCCAAAACGATAGACTGTACCTGCAATAGAGCATGCTGGGAAAACATTTGATGTCCTCATTTTCTTTTTTAAATGACGTGACTTCTCATTTAGTTTTCATTCAGAACCACGTAAACATTCAAAGTAAAAAGTTCAACTTTGAGTTCAACTTACTAGAAGTATTTGATTTTGAATTATTTGATTTGATTTGAGTAAAAAAATGCCTTTGGTTTTACATTATAGAATGGACCTCTTCATCCACCAACCCATCGAACAAAGCACAACGCCGCTCTCCCCTCCCATTGAGAGACCATCAATATAGCCCTGGCTTAGGTGAGCATGCCAGCCAGCAGCCAGACTGTGCACTGATTGAAAGGGGAGGGGCTAAACTGATTATAAATGAGGATTCTACACTGATTGAAAACACAAGGGGCTACAGTGAATGTAAAGACCTTTTTCGTTGATGTGGGCTCCTCCATTTCTACATGTTTAAGCAGCTAGCATCTGTGTGAGTTCTTCTCAGCATTCTCCTGTGTCACTCAGCTGACTCGTTACACGATGGCACCCACGTTTCGTGCACTACTTTTGACAAGGGAGCCACAGGGATCTGGTAAGAAGTAGTGCACTATATTAGGAATAGTGTGCCATTTGGAATAAAAGCCACAGTAGCGGAAACAACGCTTATAGTCTCAAATATCACATGTCAGCTGAAATAAAATTACACAGACAAGGCATTTCACACAAAAAAAAAGGAAATAAATATTGAATTCATTAAAATCCAGACTCGACTACGGGGAGAGATTACGTTAATGAAATGTGGGTGAGAAGGCTGAAGCTGGAGAGAGAGGGAGACACTTATCACTCAGCAGCTCGGTGACAATATGGCTCCTTTAGGTGATCCAGACTCCTAGAGATGGTGGAGAGAGAGAGAGAGACTGAGAGAGAGGGAGAGAGAGAGAGAGAGAGAGAGAGAGAGAGAGAGAGAGAGAGAGAGAGAGAGAGAGAGAGAGAGAAAGAGAGAGACAGAGTGAGAGAGAGAGAGATAGAGAGAGAGGGGAGGGGGGAGAAGAGAGAGAGAGAGAGAGAAAGAGAGGGAGAAAGAGAGAAAGAGAGAGACAGAGAGAGACAGAGAGAGAGAGAGAGAGAGAGAGAGAGAGAGAGAGAGAGAGAGAGGGAGAGAGGGAGAGTGAGAGAGAGGGAGAGGGAGAGAGAGAGAGAAAGAGAGAGAAAGAGAGAAAGAGAGAAAGAGAGAGACAGAGTGAGAGAGAGAGAGATAGAGAGAGAGGGGAGATGGGAGAAGAGGGAGAGGTTAGGACGTTTTGACTCTAGCTAGCTACACAACAGAGACCTAGCCAGCAGACTAACAAGCTAGCCAGAAGAAACGCTCTAGAACAAACCTAGCAAGGGGAGTTAATACAACGACATCAAACGACCAAACTGAGTGAGTAAACCAAAAAGGAGCACGGACTAACTCTAAACGTATCTTCTGTTTTCTTGTGTAAAGATTTGTCACTCTTTTTGCTGGTTTTTGAACTAAATTAGCGCTAAATAGCTAGCAACAGCAGCAGAAGAACAAACCGGTTGCCATGTCAACGGGGCAGCGGAACAGAGCAGCAGCAGAAGCAGAGCCCTCGGGCACCATGTCCTCCCCCTCAGCGCTGAGTTCATTCTCTACCCTCCAGAGGACAAAAAATACTCAACGAGGAAAGCTTTTAAACAGAAACTACTAAAGGGGAGGCCAGAAACCCTTTTCGCAGACCACTACAAAAACGGTGATGTGAGTAATCTCATCTTCCTCACTGACCAACCGAATGCATGGCGCTCAACAGTCTGCTCTCACTACCCATCCATAAAGAAAGAGGGAATCTCTAATGGGTGGAAGCTGAAAGTCAAAGAGACAGACGACCCTGACAGCACCTTGATAACAATCAACCTCTACAAGACTGGGACTGTCATGGTGCAAGGTAACATTAGGCTGTTTGAAACAGACTTTCAGACCATTAAGGAGAGAGCAGAGAGAGAGAGAAGGACACCACCAGTGACATGCCCTCCCACAAGACAAACTCCACCAGCACCACCCTCACCCCTACTATGCCACCCAAAAAGGCACATCCAGCACCTCTTCCCACAATAGTGGAGGACACGCCGCAGGAAGAAAGCAACCCCCTCAGTGCAGAGCAGGCTCAGGCCCTCCTCACCACCATGGCTGTCATGAGGGATGAGTTCACCAGACTGGAGGGGGAGGTGGCCCTACTCACCACCATGGCTGTCATGGGGGATGAGTTCATCAGACTGGAGGGGGAGGTGGCCCTCCTCACCACCATGGCTGTCATGAGGGATGAGTTCAACAGACTGGAGGGGGAGGTGGTCCTCCTCACCACCATGGCTGTCATGACGGATGAGTTCACCAGACTGGAGGGGGAGGTGGCCCTCCTCACCACCATGGCTGCCATGAGGGATGAGTTCACCAGACTGGAGGGGGAGGTGACCCTCCTCACCACCATGGCTGCCATGAGGGATGAGTTCACCAGACTGGAGGGGGAGGAGGCCCTCCTCACCACCATGGCTGCCATTAGGGATGAGTTCACCAGACTGGTGGGGGAGGTGGTCCTCCTCACCACCATGGCTGTCATGAGGGATGAGTTCACTAGACTGGAGGGGGAGGTGGTCTTCCTCACCACCATGGCTGCCATGAGGGATGAGTTCACCAGACTGGAGGGGGAGGTGACCCTCCTCACCACCATGGCTGTCATGATGGATGAGTTCACCAGACTGGAGGGGGAAGTGGCCCTCCTCACCACCATGGCTGCCATGAGGGATGAGTTCACCAGACTGGAGGGGGAGGTGGCCCTCCTCACCACCATGGCTGCCATGAGGGATGAGTTCACCAGACTGGAGGGGGAGGTGGTCTTCCTCACCACCATGGCTGCCATGAGGGATGTGTTCACCAGACTGGAGGGGGAAGTGGCCCTCCTCACCACCATGGCTGCCATGAGGGATGAGTTCACCAGACTGGAGGGGGAGGTGGCCCTCCTCACCACCATGGCTGCCATGACGGATGAGTTCATCAGACTGGAGGGGGAGGTGGCCCTCCTCACCACCATGGCTGTCATGGGGGATGAGTTCACCAGACTGGAGGGGGAGGTGGTCTTCCTCACCACCATGGCTGCCATGAGGGATGAGTTCACCAGACTGGAGGGGGAAGTGGCCCTCCTCACCACCATGGCTGCCATGAGGGATGAGTTCACCAGACTGGAGGGGGAGGTGGCCCTCCTCACCACCATGGCTGTCATGGGGGATGAGTTCACCAGACTGGAGGGGGAGGTGGCCCTCCTCACCACCATGGCTGTCATGGGGGATGAGTTCATCAGACTGGAGGGGGAGGTGGCCCTCCTCACCACCATGGCTGTCATGAGGGATGAGTTCACCAGACTGGAGGGGGAGGTGGCCCTCCTCACCACCATGGCTGTCATGAGGGATGAGTTCACCAGACTGGAGGGGGAGGTGGTCGTGCTGAGGGAGAGCGTGAGCAAACAGCAACCAGACAACCACACCTTAGAGGAGCTCCTAACCAAGGTGACAGAGCAGGACAGCAGCCTTGCAACACAGCTGAAAGAGGTTCAGCAAGAGAGAGACAGACTCAAGAGAGAGCTGGCTGATCTAATAAAGGAGGTGAGAGAGATCCTAAAGGACAGCCTGTCATCTCACTAAGAGAGGAGCTGCAGGAGAGACAGAGAGCAGAGGACAGACTGTGCCCTGAGACCCAATGTACACCTGGCCCACCATCCCACCCTCGATCCGGACTGTCTCTATGACCATATTTACCTTTACAGGGACTCTCATAGGTGTTGCTTTAAACCACAGCCCGACCTCTCATCCCAGGAACAGCGGAGCAATCTCCACCCCTCCGAGATCACTGGGACAACAACCTGGACCAGCATCCTGGACCCCCCAGCCACGACCACAGCACCACCAACCTCAATGCCCACCACAGCCAGAGCAGTACAGACCACCCCAGCCCAGCTTCAGAGCCACCCAGACGAGGCCTCCCACCCCCCTGCCCCCCACCGCAGACCCACACTTGGAGGAGCCACAGCCCAGCAGGCAGAGCTACGAACAGGCTGTGAGAGGAGCAACTGGCCCAGCCCCCACCAACCAAATAAGTGACATTAAACAAATGCTAAGTCTACTATGCTCACATGTGATAGGCCGAGGGTCATGGATGCTCACATGTGATAGGCCGAGGGTCATGGATGCTCACATGTGATAGGCCGAGGGTCATGGATGCTCACATGTGATAGGCCGAGGGTCATGGATGCTCACATGTGATAGGCCGAGGGTCATGGATGCTCACATGTGATAGGCCGAGGGTCATGGATGCTGACATGTGATAGGCCGAGGGTCATGGATGCTGACATGTGATAGGCCGAGGGTCATGGATGCTGACATGTGATAGGCCGAGGGTCATGGATGCTGACATGTGATAGGCCGAGGGTCATGGATGCTGACATGTGATAGGCCGAGGGTCATGGATGCTCACATGTGATAGGCCGAGGGTCATGGATGCTCACATGTGATAGGCCGAGGGTCATGGATGCTCACATGTGATAGGCCGAGGGTCATGGATGCTCACATGTGATAGGCCGAGGGTCATGGATGCTGACATGTGATAGGCCGAGGGTCATGGATGCTGACATGTGATAGGCCGAGGGTCATGGATGCTGACATGTGATAGGCCGAGGGTCATGGATGCTGACATGTGATAGGCCGAGGGTCATGGATGCTGACATGTGATAGGTTGAGGGTCACGGTAAGATGAGCACAAGAACTCCACCCTCACACTACATCCACCCAAGTCACATGACACAAATGCTATATTTAATGATAAACAAATCACATTTGCGTAATAAGAGTTTACGTTAATTGAAAAATCCTATTTTAATAGTTATTGTTGGATTGTGAGTGTTTGACTCATTTTGAAGGTAAAGAAGGAGAAAAATACATATTTTTTCATGATGCATGTTGGAATTTACAAGGCTTGAAGTCCTCTGCTTTTGGACTGAAGAGCAGAAACCCAGACTTCCTGAAAGAAATGGATTATGTTGATATTGTAGTACTACAGGAAACATGGTGCAGAGGTGATGTGTCCACTGGCTGTCCACTAGGTTATAGGGAGATAATCATACCATCCACTAAATTAAAAGTAATCAGACAGGGCAGAGACTCAGGGGGAATGCTAATATAGTATAAATCTGAACTAATTCATTCAATCAAACTGATCAAAACAGGAGAATTCTTTATATGGTTGAAAATCAACAAGGAGGCCATCTTGACAGACAAAAACGTCTTCCTCTGTGCCACATACATTCCCCCCTCAGTCACCCTACTTCAATGAAGAGAGTTTCTCCATTCTAGAGGGGGAAATTAGTCACTTTCAGGCCCAAGGCAACGTACTGGTCTGTGGAGACCTGAATGCTAGAACAGCAGAAGAACCAGACACTATTAACAGTCATGGGGATAAACACCTACCAGAAAGCAACAAACTTTCCCTCCCCACAAAAACGGAGTACAGCTCGTGAAGCTCTGTGGAACACTGGGTCTGTACATAGTCAATGGTAGGCTGAGAGGGGACTCTTTTTGTAGGTACACCTACAGCTCTGTGGAACACTGGGTCTGTACATAGTCAATGGTAGGCTGAGAGGGGACTCTTTTGGTAGGTACACCTACAGCTCATCCCTTGGCAGCAGCACTGTAGACTACTTCCTCACCGACCTAAACGCAGAGTCTCTCAGAGCCTTCACAGTCAGCCCACTAACACCTCTCTCAGAGCCTTCACAGTCAGCCCACTAACACCTCTCTCAGAGCCTTCACAGTCAGCCCACTAACACCTCTCTTAGACCACAGTAAAATCACAGTGCATCTGAGAAGAGCAGAACCCAACCATGAAGCATCACGGCCCAATAAATTACATTGTACTAAAAAGGCCTATAGATGGAGTGCAAACAGTACAGACATCTAACAAAAAGCAATTAGTAGACAAAAAATTAAATCTCTCCTCGACAATGAAGGTGTAAATTTGGCCGTTTGGAACATGAACTGTATATTTGACAAATTAGCCTCCTTGGCTAATCTAAAGAAGTATAAGAGCCAACCAAAAATAATATATAATGAAAAATGGTTTGATAATGATTGCAAAAATCTAAGAAAATCTTAGAAATCTGAGAAATATATCTAATCAAAAACACAGAGAACCAGGCAACACAAATATACGCCTTCAATATGGGGAAACACTGAAGCAATACAAACACCCTAAGAACAAAAAAGGAACAGCACATTAGAAAACAGCTGGATGGAATTGAGGAATCCATAGAATCAAAACATTTCTGGGAGAATTGTAATAAATTTAACAAACCTAATTAGGAGGAATTGGCTTCCCAACATGGGGATATGGGAGAAATCACCTTGCAAACGTCTACAGCAATATAACAAAGAGCCCAGAACAAAAAGATATGCATGACAAATGACAAATCCTTGAATCAGCAGTCAAAGACTGTCAGAATCCTGTGGATACCCCAATTACAGAATAAGAATTATTGGGAAAATGCAGACACCAACCCAAAAAGGCCTGTGGTGCTGATGGTATTTTAAATGGAATTATCAAATAAACAGATCACAGATTCAAATTGGCTGTAGTCAAACTCTTCAACATTATCCTCACTGCAGGTATTTTCCCCGATATTTGGAACCAGGGATTGATCACACCAATCTATAAAAATGGAGACAAATTTGACCCAAATAATTACAGAGGAATTTGCGTTAACAGCAACTTGGGAAAAATTCTCTGCAGTATTATAAATAGCAGACTACATCATTTACTTGACAAACACAATGTCCTGAACAGAAGCCAGATTGAATTTCTAAAAAAGTATTGTACAACAGACCACATTTACACCCTCCACACTCTAATTGACAAATAAGTTAACCAAAACAAAGGCAAAATCTACTTGTGTTTTGTAGATTTCAAGAAAGCATTTGATTCAATTTGGCACGAAGGTCTTTTTTTATAAACTAATAGAAAGTAGTATTGGAGGGAAAACACATGATGTTATTAAATCAATGTACACTAAAAACAAATGTGCGGTTCAAATTGGCAACAAGCAAACAGACTTCTTCTCTCAGGAACGTGGAGTGAAACAAGGCTGTCCAATAAGTCCAACACTATTTAATATCTACATTAATGAATTAACAACAAGCAAACAGACTTCTTCTCTCAGAGACGGGGAGTGAAACAGGGCTGTCCAATAAGTCCAACACTAATCAACATCTACATTAATGAATTAACAACAAGCAAACAGACTTCTTCTCTCAGGAACTTGGAGTGAAACAGGGCTGCCCAATAAGTCCAACACTATTTAAAATCTACAATAATGAATTGGCAAAACATTAGAAGAATCGGCAGCACCTGGTATCACCCTACACAACACTGAAATCAAGTGTCTACTGTACACAGATGACCTGGTGCTGCTGTCTCCCACTAAAGAGGGGTTACAGCAGAACCTATATCATCTGCACAGGTTCTGTCAGACCTGGACTCTGACCGTTAACCACAGGTTCTGTCAGACCTGGGCTCTGACCGTTAACCACAGGTTCTGTCAGACCTGGACTCTGACTGTTAACCACAGGTTCTGTCAGACCTGGACTCTGACCGTTAACCACAGGTTCTGTCAGACCTGGACTCTGACCGTTAATCACAGGTTCTGTCAGACCTGGGCTCTGATCTTTAACCACATGTTCTGTCAGACCTGGACTCTGACCATTAACCACAGGTTCTGTCAGACCTGGACTCTGACCGTTAACCACAGGTTCTGTCAGACCTGGACTCTGACCGTTAACTACAGCTTCTGTCAGACCTGGGCTCTGACCTTTAACCACAGGTTCTGTCAGACCTGGGCTCTGACCGTTAACCACAGGTTCTGTCAGACCTGGACTCTGACTGTTAACCACAGGTTCTGTCAGACCTGGGCTCTGACCGTTAACCACAGGTTCTGTCAGACCTGGACTCTGACCGTTAACCACAGGTTCTGTCAGACCTGGACTCTGACCGTTAATCACAGGTTCTGTCAGACCTGGGCTCTGATCTTTAACCACATGTTCTGTCAGACCTGGACTCTGACCATTAACCACAGGTTCTGTCAGACCTGGACTCTGACCGTTAACCACAGGTTCTGTCAGACCTGGACTCTGACCGTTAACTACAGGTTCTGTCAGACCTGGGCTCTGACCTTTAACCACAGGTTCTGTCAGACCTGGGCTCTGACCGTTAACCACAGGTTCTGTCAGACCTGGACTCTGACCGTTAACCACAGGTTCTGTCAGACCTGGACTCTGACCGTTAACTACAGCTTCTGTCAGACCTGGGCTCTGACCTTTAACCACAGGTTCTGTCAGACCTGGGCTCTGACCGTTAACCACAGGTTCTGTCAGACCTGGACTCTGACTGTTAACCACAGGTTCTGTCAGACCTGGGCTCTGACCGTTAACCACAGGTTCTGTCAGACCTGGACTCTGACCGTTAACCACAGGTTCTGTCAGACCTGGACTCTGACCGTTAATCACAGGTTCTGTCAGACCTGGGCTCTGATCTTTAACCACATGTTCTGTCAGACCTGGACTCTGACCATTAACCACAGGTTCTGTCAGACCTGGACTCTGACCGTTAACCACAGGTTCTGTCAGACCTGGACTCTGACCGTTAACTACAGGTTCTGTCAGACCTGGGCTCTGACCTTTAACCACAGGTTCTGTCAGACCTGGGCTCTGACCGTTAACCACAGGTTCTGTCAGACCTGGACTCTGACCGTTAACCACAGGTTCTGTCAGACCTGGACTCTGACCGTTAATCACAGGTTCTTTCAGACCTGGGCTCTGACCGTTAACCACAGGTTCTGTCAGATCTGGGCTCTGACCGTTAACCACAGGTTCTGTCAGACCTGGGCTCTGACCGTTAATCACAGGTTCTGTCAGACCTGGGCTCTGACCGTTAACCACAGGTTCTGTCAGACCTGGGCTCTGACCGTTAACCACAGGTTCTGTCAGACCTGGGCTCTGACCGTTAACCACAGGTTCTGTCAGACCTGGGCTCTGACCGTTAACCACAGGTTCTGTCAGACCTGGACTCTGACCGTTAACCTAAAAAAACCAAATATATATATATATATTCCAAAAAAGTCCTGAAATCAAGATGACAAATATAAATTCTATTTGGACACAGTTCTATAGAACACAACAAATACTACACATATCTAGGACTAAATATCAGCAACACAGGTAGCTTTCACATGGCTGTGAAACTACACATATCTAGGACTAAATATCAGCAACACAGGTAGCTTTCACATGGCTGTGAAACTACACATATCTAGGACTAAATATCAGCAACACAGGTAGCTTTCACATGGCTGTGAACGAGCTGAGAGACAAAGCAAGAAGAGCATTCTATGCCATTAAAAGGAACATTAAAATTGAAATTCCAATTAGAAGGTATAGAACCAATTGCTCTATATGGCAGTGAAGTATGGGGTCCACTCTCTAACAGTGAATTTACCAA
>NC_048585.1:57148419-57168419 GCF_013265735.2 Oncorhynchus mykiss | reverse complement strand
GCTGCGCTTTGAGTCTTTGTACTGATGTAGGAGGAAATTGGCTCCAAATAAGCGCCGGCCACAGGGTATGGCAAGACCCTTTCTTTGCTACTCTGCCTAGAAGGCCAGCATCCCGGAGTCACCTCTTCACTGTTGACGTTGAGACTGGTGTTTTGCGGGTACTATTTAATGAAACTGCCAGTTGAGGACTTGTGAGGCGTCTGTTTAACTAACTAGACACTCTAATGTACTTGTCCTCTTGCTCAGTTGTGCACTGGGGCTTCCCACTCCTCTTTCTATTCTGGTTAGGGCCAGTTTGCTCTGTTCTGTGGAGGGAGTAGTACACAGCGTTGTACGAGATCTTCAGTTTCTTGGCAATTTCCTCTATCTGTGAGGCTTCAGCGAGGGCTACTATACATCAAATTAAGACAAACTGATTCCATTATTCCCAGCGAATCAGTGGCGTGTGCTGCATTCAGGAAGTCATGCATTTGGATCAACTCGTCCGTGTGAGTCATTCAACTATAACGTAATCAAGCAGTTGGATCAACTCGTCCGTGTGAGTCATTCAACTATAACGTAATCAAGCAGTTGGATCGACTCGTCCATGTGATTCATTCAACTACAATGTAATCAAGCAGTTGGATCGACTCGTCCGTGTGATTCATTCAACTACAACGTAATCAAGCAGTTGGATCGACTCGTCCGTGTGATTCATTCAACTACAACGTAATCAAGCAGTTGGATCGACTCGTCCGTGTGATTCATTCAACTACAACGTAATCAAGCAGTTGGATCGACTCGTCCGTGTGATTCATTCAACTACAACGTAATCAAGCAGTTGGATCGACTCGTCCGTGTGATTCATTCAACTACAACGTAATCAAGCAGTTGGATCGACTCGTCCGTGTGATTCATTCAACTACAACGTAATCAAGCAGTTGGATCGACTCGTCCGTGTGATTCATTCAACTACAACGTAATCAAGCAGTTGGATCGACTCGTCCGTGTGATTCATTCAACTACAACGTAATCAAGCAGTTGGATCGACTCGTCCATGTGATTCATTCAACTACAACGTAATCAAGCAGTTGGATCGACTCGTCCGTGTGATTCGTTGTTCTCCATTTTTCCTTCCTCACATTTACAAGGATTAGTCATGCCATTAGAATTCCCCAGAGACACGGATTAATGCATACGTGGTGCAGTAGGCAACCACGTGCGATGTGATTGGCCGACCGGCAAGTCATCATAGTGAGAGAACGTAAAACATGACCACATGGACCAGTGTAAGCGTTTCCCCGCCCAGAATAGTAACGCCACCACTGTTATGCATTCAGACGCTACAGCACTTACATGTTCATTTAACCTTTGGAAGAGCGTGACCTTACGGATGCTATTTTAAAATCAGAGCCTGGGAGATTATCAGTATCGCCCTACAAGTCCATGTACTGAAGATGTTACTAATCTATATTCCCTCCCTCCCTGCCTCCCTCCCTCCCCCCCTCACTCCGTCAGCACTGTGATCAACACATGACTCTTATCTCACACCAGAACCCAATCTTTTCATTTGCTTCAGTCCTCTGCGTAGCCAATTAGGCTAATGAGCTGTGTTCCGTTAGTGAAACATATATAGGGGTTCACGTGTCGTAGGGATCACCAGGGCTACGTGCCAAAATGGCACCCAATTCTGTATGTAGTGCACTTCTTTTGAACAGAGCTCTATAGGCTAGTAGTGCACTAAATAGGGAATAGGGTGCCATTTGGGATTCGGACCCAAGTGCATGTTACAGTAGGATGCAGACGATGGAGGTAATATGGGAATAAAGCCTGGTGTTGAAGGACTACTGTTCTTTTCTTCTTCCTGTGCTGTGGAGTTGACAGGATGCTGTCATGCTGCTGCAGGATATGAGGTAATTAACACGGCAAGGCAGTTGCGGCGAAGCTCTTCTCCCATGAAAAATTTGCATAGACTGTTCAATTACTATTATTTTTCAATCCTGATCGGCCATGTTACCGTAGCCTTTCATAAACAATACCAGTGAACGTGGTGATGGGGATTCATTGTGGTTGCACTTTATCTGGTAAGGGGAAAACATGCTGCAATATGGAAGATGTAGAAGTAGGAGTTTCTAACTATCCATGAAACATATTAGTAATGTAAACCAAGCATATTACACCATCATTTATGAACTAATAATGTAGTAGTATTCTGTTATGGAACATTGAAAAGATTAGATCCCCTACCACTGGAATGGACAACAAAAAAATAATCTGAACTCATGAGGAGCTGCAGGGATCGGGGGTTTGAACTCATGAGGAGCTGCAGGGATCGGGGGTTTGAACTCATGAGGAGCTGCAGGGATCGGGGGTTTGAACTCATGAGGAGCTGCAGGGATCGGGGGTTTGAACTCATGAGGAGCTGCAGGGATCGGGGGTTTGAACTCATGAGGAGCTGCAGGGATCGGGGGTTTGAACTCATGAGGGGCTGCAGGGATTGGGGGTTTGAACTCATGAGGAGCTGCAGGGATCGGGGGTTTGAACTCATGAGGAGCTGCAGGGATCGGGGGTATGAACTCATGAGGAGCTGCAGGGATCGGGGGTATGAACTCATGAGGAGCTGCAGGGATCGGGGGTTTGAACTCATGAGAAGCTGCAGAGATCGGGGGTTTGAACTCATGAGGAGCTGCAGGGATCGGGTGTTTGAACTCACGGGGAGCTGCAGGGATCGAGTGTTTGCGTACCCACATCAACATCCAGACAGAGCCGGCCCTCGCACCTTGCGAACAAAACATTTTAGCGCCACCCCTCTTGACAATTCCTGCATTTCAACACATTTTGTCATAAGGCGTAGAGACAGTTTTGCAGTCTTCATGCAATTTAAAGTTTAGACAGCTGGTTAGATTAACTTACTAATCTAAAAAAATGTTAGCTGACATGGGCTAATTGATTGACTGTCAGTGACTGACATAACAAAAGAAAAACAGCTGATTCATAACCACATTTCTAAATTGCATCTTGTATATTCAACTATTCTAACACTCAACAGTAAGTTGAGACTTTGACTGAGTTCCAAAAATAATAATAAATGATTGATGGGCCTACAAAAGGGGGTCTCGCGGGTCACCAGTTGCCCATCCCTGCCCTACCTAATCCTCTCCAAAACTTAGCCCTTGATATAAACAACCTCAGTCACAGCTCGGTGCTTCGCTAAAGTAGTCTCACCTCTGCATCAAATTCAGGTCTGTAACACTTCCCTACAACTACTGAGGGACCTTGTAAATAGAGTGAACCCGGTCCGGGGGGCGGTAGCAGACTATGATGAATGAATTGGCACAGCCCCCACTGTGTTATCCTTGTTCTCTCCAGCTACTTGTGACATGCAGAAGTCGCTAGGCGTTCCCGGTGACTTTGCTACTGCGTCAGCGGAGGTTGTTGTGGCAGCGTTCCGGATTGTTCTGAGCAGCGGCTACGACGTTCCCTATGGAGGCGTTTGGGCGCAGCGACCATAAACCCACTCAAGGTTTTACATTTCACCAGTTTCCTTTCGCTCCGTGGCAACGGTGAAAAAACGTGTATGGAAGCGTTCACCCCTCGGAGCCAAGCTCAAGGCCAAAATGTTTTGAGTCATTAGCTTTTCAGAGGACACTGAACAATGGTGCACTGAACAATACATCATGGCTTAACTAATGGAAGGCGGAACGGCAGGTGGGTGGGTGGAGGAACGGCAGGTGGGTGGGTGGAGGAACGGCAGCTGGGTGGGTGGAGGAACGGCAGGTGGGTGGGTGGAGGAACGGCAGGTGAGTGGGTGGAGGAACGGCAGGTGGGTGGGTGGAGGAATGGCAGGTGGGTGGGTGTGAGGAGGAACGGCAGGTGGGTGGGTGGGTGGAGGAACGGCAGGTGGGTGGGTGGAGGAACGGCAGGTGGGTGGGTGGGAGGGTGGAGGAACGGCAGGTGGGTGGGTGGGGGAACGGCAGGTTGGTGGGTGGGGGAACGGCAGGTGGGTGGGTGCAGGAACGGCAGGTGGGTGAGTGGGTGGAGGAACGGCAGGTGAGTGGGTGGGTGGAGGAACGGCAGGTGAGTTTGTGGAGGAACGGCAGGTGGGTGAGTGGGTGGAGGAACAGCAGGTGGTTGAGTGGGTGGCGGAATGGCAGGTGAGTGGGTGGAGGAACGGCAGGTGGGTGAGTGGGTGGAGGAATGGCAGGTGGGAGGGTGGAGGAACGGCAGGTGGTTAGGTGGAGGAATGGCAGGTGGGAGGGTGGAGGAACGGCAGGTGGGTGAGATGGTGGAGGAATGGCAGGTGAGTGGGTGGAGGAACGGCAGGTGGGTGAGTGGGTGGAGGAATGGCAGGTGGGAGGGTGGAGGAACGGCAGGTGGGTGAGTGGGTGGAGGAATGGAAGGTGAGTGAGTGGAGGAACGGCAGGTAGGTGAGTGGGTGTAGGAATGGCAGGTGGGAGGGTGGAGGAACGGCAGGTGGGTGGGTGGAGGAACGGCAGGTGGGTGGGTGGAAGAACGGCAGGTGGGTGGAGGAACGGCAGGTGAGTGGGTCGAGGAACGGCAGGTGAGTGGGTGGAGGAACGGCAGGTGGGTGGGTGGAGGAACGGCAGGTGGGTGGGTGGAGGAACAGCAGGTGGGTGGGTGGAGGAACGGCAGGTGGGTGAGTGGGTGGAGGAATGGAAGGTGGGAGGGTGGAGGAACGGCAGGTGGGTGAGTGGGTGGAGGAATGGCAGGTGAGTGGGTGGAGGAACGGCAGGTGGGTGAGTGGGTGGAGGAATGGCAGGTGGGAGGGTGGAGGAACGGCAGGTGGGTGGGTGGAGGAACGGCAGGTGGGTGGGTGGAGGAACGGCAGGTGAGTGGGTCGAGGAACGGCAGGTGAGTGGGTGGAGGAACGGCAGGTGGATGGGTGGAGGAACGGCAGGTGAGTGGGTGGAGGAACGGCAGGTCGGTGGGTGGAGGAACGGCAGGTGGGTGGGTGGAGGAACGGCAGGTGGGTGGGTGGAGGAACGGCAGGTGAGTGGGTGGAGGAACGGCAGGTGGGTGAGTGGGTGGAGGAATGGCAGGTGAGTGGGTGGAGGAACGGCAGGTGGGTGAGTGGGTGGAGGAATGGCAGGTGGGAGGGTGGAGGAACGGCAGGTGGGTGAGTGGGTGGAGGAATGGCAGGTGAGTGGGTGGAGGAACGGCAGGTGGGTGGGTGGAGGAACGGCAGGTGAGTGGGTGGAGGAACGGCAGGTGGGTGAGTGGGTGGGTGGAGGAACGGCAGGTGGGTGAGTGGGTGGAGGAACGGCAGGTGGGTGAGTGGGTGGAGGAACGGCAGGTGAGGGGGTGGTTGGAGGAACGGCAGGTGAGTTTGTGGAGGAACGGCAGGTGGGTGGGTGGGTGGGTGGGTGGGTGGAGGAACGGCAGTTGAGTTTGTGGAGGAACCGCAGGTGAGTGGGTGGAGGAATGGCAGGTGGGTTAGTGGGTGGAGGAACGGCAGGTGGGTGAGTGGGTGGAGGAACAGCAGGTGTGTGAGTAGGTGGAGGAATGCCAGGTGGGTGAGTGTGTGGAGGAACGGCCAATGGATGAGTGGGTGGAGGAACGGCAGGTGGGTGGGTAGAGGAACAGCAGGTGGGTGGGTGGACAATGGCAGGTGCGTGAGTGGGTGGAGGAACAGCAGGTGGGTGAGTGGGAGGAGGAACGTCAGGTGAGTGGGTGGGTGGAGGAACGGCAGGTGAGTGGGTGGAGGAACGGCAGGTGGGTGAGTGGGTGGAGGAATGGCAGGTGGGTGAGTGGGTGGAGGAACGGCAGGTGAGCTGTTGGAGGAACGGCAGGTGAGTAGATGGGTGGAGGAACGGCAGGTGGGTGAGTAGGTGGAGGAATGCCAGGTGGGTGAGTGTGTGGAGGAACGGCCATTGGATGAGTGGGTGGAGGAACGGCAAGTGGGTGGGTGGGGGAACAGCAGGTGGGTGGGTGGACAATGGCAGGTGCGTGAGTGGGTGGAGGAACAGCAGGTGGGTGAGTGGGAGGAGGAACGTCATGTGAGTGGGTGGGTGGAGGAACGGCAGGTGAGTGGGTGGAAGAACGGAAGGTGGGTGAGTGGGTGGAGGAACGGCAGGTGGGTGAGTACAGAAACGACAGGTGGCTGGAGGAACGGCAGGTCGGTGGATGGAGGAACGCAGGTGGGTGAGTGGGTGGAGGAACATCAGGTGAGTGGGTGGAGGAACGGCAGGTGAGTGGGTGGGTGGAGGAACGGCAGGTGGGTGGGTGGAGGAACGGCAGGTGAATGGGTGGAGGAATGGCAGGTGGGTGAGTACAGGAACGGCAGGTGGGTGAGTACAGGAACGGGAGGTGAGTGGGTGGGTGGAGGAACGGCAGGTGGGTGGTTGGAGGAACGGCAGGTGAGTGGGTGGAGGAACGGCAGTTGGGTGAGTACATGAACGGCAGGTGGGTGAGTATGAGGGATGAGAGGAGAAAGAAAGGAGGGATGATTGGAGAAAGAAAGGAGGGATGAGAGGAGAAAGAAAGGAGGGATGAGAGGAGAAAGAAAGGAGGGATGAGAGGAGAAAGAAAGGAGGGATGAGAGGAGAAAGAAAGGAGGGATGAGAGGAGAAAGAAAGGAGGGATAAGAGGAGAAAGAAAGGAGGGGTGAGGGGAGAAAGAAAGGAGGGATGAGAGGAGAAAGAAAGGAGGGATGAGAGGAGAAAGAAAGGAGGGATGAGAGGAGAAAGAAAGGAGGGATGAGAGGAGAAAGAAAGGAGGGATAAGAGGAGAAAGAAAGGAGGGATGAGAGGAGAAAGAGTGCCAAGAGCATCAAGCTGTTGTCAGAAAGTTTTGTCGTCCCAACCCTCTCATTTGCAGCGTGTCCCTGTGATGGAGTTATAGGACTGGAACGCCCTGAGGCTAATATAAGGTCTAGCACAAGATGGAGGAGACTCATTCCCATAATTGTAATTAACCGTCATTGTTTTTTTCCCTTTAGAAAATACAGCCCCCCCAACGCTTAGGCTTACGTGATCCGTTGCTATAGGGAAAAACTGCTGTTACTATGCTCCAGGTATTTTAATTACCTGGAAGGAGACATCAGGAAGATCCACTAAACCTGAAAATGGATCCAGGTAAACGCTGTTAGATATGTGTCATCCCACATCATCCGCATTTTTCTTTTCCCGGTTGTGCTTTCAGCTTTTCGTCAAACTATTGTTACTATGCGTCTCCTGTAATAGTCGTCATGACAAAAATACTTAAAAAAGAGATGGTACTCAAGTTGGTGATGAAGGCTTGATGGCCCGAAACTAGTCCTTAGAGACCGACAATATAATACATGTAAGGAAATAATTTATTTTCAAGTGGTAGTCAACCTTTTCGTTCCGTTTGAGATACAGAACCCTTATTGATGTAAGAGTTGACCACATCATGTTTTTGTGTTTTTTTTTTTTCACTAATGAACTAGTCTGTTGCCAGGCTACAGCATCCACATTCTTCCCAACAACGCTGTAGGACCTGCTACATAGATTCATTTTGAAATGATGTAAGCCCTATGGCTGCCAGCGTTCGGCACCACTCTCTATATTACAGACACACAGCTTGTGATTCAGATGAACACCCGTGCCGTTTTGCAATCTGAGCAGGATGTCTATTTGACCGGACACGTTAACCTGAAGATTAGTGGATCCGTTGCTTGTACAGGTTGATCAGATGCTGCATTACGTGTGATAACAATGACTCACACCTAACCTCAAAGAAAGGAAAGGTGGTATTAGTGATCAACTAGCTATATCGAAGAGCCACTATAAACAACTCTTATAGCATCTACTTCTCTGGAAAGACCAAATGTCCCCTATATATTTCCTTTTATAGCTAACTGAAATGGTTTATGTATTAATCATCATGACTTTCACATCCAAACACTTTAGAAACAGACGGATTGAAGGTGGGCTTTTTAATTACTCACTCCTTCATTCATTACCATACATCACATTTATTTGTTCCACCTCTGGGCTCGCTATTAATCAGATCCCTTGTTTTCCTAACAATCAGGGGGAAGCCCAGTTCGTTAATCAGATCCCTTGTTTTCCTAACAATCAGGGGGAAGCCCAGTTCGTTAATCAGAATAATTTTTCTCCTAACAATCAGGTGGAAGCCCAGTTCATTAATCAGAATAATTTTTCTCCTAACAATCAGGTGGAAGCCCAGTTCGTTAATCAGTTCCCTCGTTCTCCTAACAATCAGGGGGAAGCCCAGTTCGTTAATCAGAATAATCGTTCTCCTAACAATCAGGGGGAAGTCCAGTTCGTTAATCAGTTCCCTCGTTCTCCTAACAATCAGGGTGAAGCCCAGTTAATTACAACCACTATTTGAACTGTTGTTTTAACATTGTCTTCCAGATGGCCAGACGTTCCTTTGATATTAATTTACTGTAGCCGGTCTCCACTTCCCACAGTAGTGAAACTCACAGAAAGGCCACCCAATGTTCAGGGACTCAAACACTGTACAATACATGCATTTTAGTTTTTGTGGGAATTCCTGTTCGCTACAAAGAAAAAACAAGACAAACAAAGTAACATCTAAGAAAGTTGGGTTTGTTTTTTTACCTTTGAAGTGTTGAATTATTTCTCGTCGTGGTCCTCTTTCAAAGCTGAATGTCTTTTATACACACTTCTTCTCTTTAGACTTCATCTTACTGTCATTTTTCACAAAAGGCACACTTGGAAACGTTCTCCCATTGCAGATATTATACACGAAACAACACATGAGGAATTAAGAAGGAAATGTACAGTATTTACTTGGATTATCTGATGCGGTACTGTGTAACTACTACGTAACTACAGTGTAAACTTAGGAGAGATCTCTTGCCCCCCCCCGGATGTCGTTCAGAACGGAGGGAAGACAGACAGAAGACTCCTTCTCCAGAGGATGTTGACAAGTTGCCAGGATGTTGTCTCTAGAGTTATTGTAATTGTGCTGTTCTGTGAAGCCACCAGGAGAGAAGGCAAGACAATTTAACACCGTTACAGGCGAAGTGCTTGGTGAATGCCAAACAAGCTCCGTGCCAGTTGCTGATTAAATGATTAAATGAGTTTTGCATTTGTACAGTTTGTCTGAAGTGTTCTTCACAGAATTTCAAACTAGTTGTATTGATACACTATATATACAGACGTATGTGGACACCCCTTCCAAATAGTGGATTGGTCTATTTCAGCCACACCCATTGCTGACAGGTGTATAAAATTGAGCACACAGCCATGCAATCTCCATAGACAAACATTGGCGGCAGAATGGCCATACCGAAGAGCTCAGTGACTTTCAACGTGGCACCGTCATAGGATGCCACCTTTCCAGCAATCAGTTCATCAAATATCGTCCCTGCTAGAGATGCCCTGGTCAACTGTAAGTGCTGTTATTGTGAATTGGAAATGTTTAGGAGTAACAATGGCTCAGACGCGAAGTGATAGGGCCACACAAGCTAACAGAATGGGACCACCGATTGCTGAAGCACGTAGCACGTAAAAATCATATGTCCTCAGTTGCAACACTCAGTACCGAGTTCCAAACTGCCTCTGGAAGCAACATCAGCACAATAAATGTTCGTCGGGAGCTTCATGAAATGGGTTTCCGTGGCCGAGCAGCCTCACACAAGCCTAAGATCACCATGCACAATGCCAAGAGTTGGCTGAAGTGGTGTAAAGCTTGCCGCCATTGGATTCTGAAGCTGTTGAAATTCGTTCTCCGGAGTTATGAATCACACTTCACCATCTGGCAGGCCGACAAATTAATCTGGGTTTAGCAGATGCCAGGAGAATGCTACCTGCCCCAATGCATAGTGCCAACTGTAATGTTTGGTGGAGGACGAATAATTGTCTAGGTCTAGTTTTGATGGTTCGTGTTAGCCCTCTTAGTTCCAGTGAAGGGAAATCTTATAGCTACAGCATACAATTACATTCAAGACGCGTCTGTGCTTCCAACATTGTGTCAACAGTTTGGGGAAAGCCCTTCCTGTTTCAGCATGACAATGCCCCCGTGCACAAAGTGAGGTCCATACAGAAATGGTTTGATGAGATAGGTGTGGAACAACTTGACTGGCCTGCACAGAGCCCTGACCTGGAAATAGACACATCTGATATTGGCAGAAGGCTTAAATGATTGTTAATCTAACTGCACTGTCCAATTTCCAGTAGCTATTACAGTGAAGGAATGCCATGCTATTGTTTGAGGAGAGTACACCATTTTTTTCATGAAAAGTTATTAATAAACAAATTAGGCACATTTGGGCAGTCTTGATACAACATTTTGAACAGAAATGCAGTGGTTTGGTTAGTCTAAAACTTTGCACATACAATGATGCCATCTAGTGGCCAAAATCTAAATAGCATCTGGGCTAGAATAATACATTATGGCCTTTCTCTTGCATTTCAAAGATGATGGCACTAAAAAATACAAAATACGTTTTTTTTTCTTTTTTTCATTATCTTTTACCAGATCTATTGTGTTATATTCTACTACATTTCTTTCACATTTCCATAAACTCTTAAGTGTTTCCTTTCAAATGGTACCAAGAATATGCATATCCTTGCTTCAGGGCCTGAGCTACAGGCAGTTACATTTGGGTACGTCATTTTAGGCGAAAATTAATCAGCGAAAAATTGAAAATTAAAAAGGGGCTAATTACTTAAGTTGTTAAAGCAGCAAAGGGGGAACCAACTCACCAACTCATCATTTTGGGATGAGATGTTCGACGATCAGGTCTCCACGTACATTTGGTCACGTCACAAAATGTAGCTAGCACAATAAAATGTAATTAAATGTCACTATATGATGTGTGTAAAAAAGTGTTATTTGAATTATTACTGACACTGAGTCCTAAAGAAAGCTGATTGCTATTCAAGATTCTAATAAACATGTCTACGATAATTTCTTACAGTTAAAGAAAATGGAGACACCTCATTAACTGTAAACTAATTGTCTGTGATTAATATAGACTAAAACATTAAATTAATCAACCATTACAGCAAGAGGTAATTATAAAAACCACGCATATCAAACTAACACACGTCAGTAATGAACTTGATAAGGTGAATTGGTGTCTTTACTAATAACGCGTTCACTTTGTTGTGTGCAGAAATCGAAGAACGTTCCTCCGAGATTTTATGAAAATCAATTCTTGACATTTTAACAAAACACCAAACAATTTGAGAAAAATCTGACTTTCAGTCTCCCTTGCATGTTGTACTGGTTTGTAATTGATTGAAATGTACATTATTCCTTCTTACAACAACCTTACGGACTCTCCATCCGATCAGATTTAGCGGTTCATACTGTTAAGTGTAGGCATCCCAGGAAGTATACTTTGAAGGTCAGAGGTCACCCCAGAAAGCCTGTAGCATCCTCCTCTGTATCTCTCTCCGTCTCTCTCTCTTTTTTTCCTCTCCCTGTGGTGAGACCTGTTGTCCTCAGAGTGCTGTCTGTAGGAGAGAAGGGGAGATGGAGGGATGGAGCGAGGGAAGTGGGAGGTATAGAGGGAGGAGAGTAGGAGAGTGGGATGGATGGAGGGAGGAGAGTGGGACGGATGAAGAGAGGAGGGTGGGAGCGAGAGCCAGGGTAGAAAAAGTGACCAGAGAAGATTTTTTGGGCAATTTGGTATTTTATTAGGATCCTCATTAGCTGTTGTAAAATCAGCAGCTACTCTTCCTGGGGTCCACACAAAACATGACACAACACAGAACATTAATAGACAAGAACAGCTCAAGGACAGAACTACATCCACTTTAAAATGGCACACACAGTCTACATATCAATACATACACACAATCCATCTAGGTCCAATAGGGGAGAGGCGTTGTGCCCTGAGGTGTTGCTTTATCTGTTTTTTTAAACCAGGTTTGCTGTTCATTTGAGCAATATGAGATGGAAGGGAGTTCCATGCAATAATGGCTCTATAGAATGCTGCATGGTTTATAGAATTTGTTCTGTATTTGGGGACTGTGAAAAGACCCCTGGTGGCATGTCTGGTGGGCTAAGTGTGTGTGTCAGAGCTGTGTGTATATTGACTATGCAAACAATTTTGGAATTTTTAACATATTAATGTTTCTTATAAAAAGAGGAAGTGACGCAGTCAGTCTCTACTCAACTCTTAGCAAAGAGAGACTGGCGTGCATTTATATTATCCCTCTGATTACAGTGAAGAGCAAGACGTGCCTTTTTGTTCTGGGCCAGCTGCAACTTAACTAGATCTTTCATTGCAGCACTTGACCACATGACTAGACAATAACCAAGCTAATACTAAACTAGAGGCTACAGGACTTGTTTTGAGGAGTGTGGTGTCCAAAAAGCAGAGCATCTCTTTATTATAGACAGACCTCTCCCCATCTCTTTATTACAGACAGACCTCTCCCCATCTCTTTATTACGGACAGACCTCTCCCCATCTCTTTATCACAGACAGACCTCTCCCCATCTCTTTATTATGACAGACCTCTCCCCATCTCTTTATTACAGACAGACCTCTCTCTCCCCATCTCTTTATTACAGACAGACCCCTCCCCATCTCTATATTACAGACAGACCTCTCCCCATCTCTACATTACAGACAGACCCCTCCCCATTTCTATATTACAGACAGACCTCTCCCCATTTCTATATTACAGACATACCTCTCCCCATCTCTTTATCACAGACAGACCTCTCCCCATCTCTTTATTATGACAGACCTCTCCCCATCTCTTTATTACAGACAGACCTCTCTCTCCCCATCTCTTTATTACAGACAGACCTCTCTCTCCCCATCTCTTTATTACAGACAGACCCCTCCCCATCTCTATATTACAGACAGACCTCTCCCCATCTCTATATTACAGACAGACCCCTCCCCATCTCTTTATTACAGACAGACCTCTCCACATCTCTTTATCATGGACAGACCTCTCCCCATCTCTTTATTACAGACATACCTCTCCCCATCTCTAAATTACAGACAGACCTCTCCCCATCTCTTTATTATGACAGACCTCTCCCCATCTCTTTATTACAGACCTCTCTCTCCCCATCTCTTTATTACAGACCTCTCCCCATATCTTTATTATGACAGACCTCTCCCCATCTCTTTATTACAGACCTCTCTCTCCCCATCTCTATATTACAGACAGACCTCTCCACATCTCTTTATTACAGACAGACCTCTCCCCATCTCTTTATTACAGACATACCTCTCCCCATTTCTATATTACAGACATACCTCTCCCCATTTCTATATTACAGACAGACCTCTCCTCATCTCTTTATTACAGACAAACCTCTCCCCATCTCTTTATTACAGACAGACCTCTCCCCATCTCTTTATTACAGACAGACCTCTCCTCATCTCTTTATTACAGACAAACCTCTCCCCATCTCTATATTACAGACAGACCTCTCCCCATCTCTTTATTATGACAGACCTCTCCCCATCTCTTTATTACAGACAGACCTCTCCCCATCTCTATATTACAGACAGACCTCTCCCCATCTCTTTATTACAGACAGACCTCTCCCCATCTCTTTATTATGACAGACCTCTCCCCATTTCTATATTACAGACAGACCTCTCCCCATTTCTATATTACAGACAGACCTCTCCCCATTTCTATATTACAGACATACCTCTCCCCATTTCTATATTACAGACAGACCTCTCCCCATCTCTTTATTACGGGACAGACCTCTCCCCATCTCTTTATTACAGACAGACCTCTCCCCATCTTTACAACCATTGAATCTACAGTATATGTTTTGACCATGACAGTTTACAATCTAAGGTAACACCAAGTCATTTAGTCCCCTCAACTTGTTCAACACACCATTCATTACTAGATTCAGCTGAGGTCTAGAATTTAGGGAATGAAGATTAATGTGTCTCTCATCATGATCCCTCTTTCTTTCAAAATCAGGGGGAAATAAATGGAGTGAGGGGGAGAGAGAACAAATCAGAGAGAGACAGCGCAGAGAGAGAGAGCGAGAGAGGAGAAAGACAGAGAGAGAAGGAGAGAGACAGATAGAGAAGGAGAGAGAGAGAGAGAAACAAAGGTGGTTTCAGACCCCTAGCAGCCTAGATATTCAACTGGGTCTCACAGGTTAAACCTAATTATTAGTGCATAAGTAAACATCTTTGATTCTCATTCCCATAATTGACCAAAGGCCTTTCTCTCTGAGCCTAGCCTACCATCAGGGCATAGGCAGCATCCTCCATCTTCCTAACACACTTTGATCCATAATACCCTGGCAGATCCAGCCTTGGCCCTTTAGGAATGATCCAACCAAGTATGATTTGGAGGCTGGGTTTGATTTCGTGTTTCATGGGAGAACTGGAGTGGTGGTGAACTGCATGCAGCCATCCAGCAGCACAGACTCTTTGCACCAATGCCAAAGATAAAATTCCTTAGTGAGATGTGCACGGACACATGCATCAATTTTATTTATTTATTGACTTTATTTAACTAGGCAAGTCAGTTAAAAACAAAATTATTATTAGCAATGACAGCCTAGGAACAGTGGGTCAACTGCCTTGTTCAGGGGCAGAATGGCAGAATGACAGATTTGTGCCTTGTCAGCTCAGGGATTCTATCTAGCAACCTTTCGGTTACTGCCTGCCTCCCCAAATTGTGAAATTAGTGTAGCTGATCTTTGGGCTACAGACCAGCAGGAGGTGGAGTTGAAGTGCGTAACTGATGGAATTAAATGCATTTCTTTAATCACTGGAAGTAATAATGAGTTGAGAGGCAGATTTATTTTCTTCTCTTTTGGAACTGGTTAATTATATTTTTGGACTTGGTCAGGAAAATAGGTTTATAAATTATTATGTAAAAAACTAAATGTATGATGAAGGCATCGAGCACCAAAAGACAGAACGCTGTCTGATACCGATTTCTCAATCCTGCATGTCAAGGTGGATCATGACATGTCAGTGACGTTGGGAAACATATGTAGCTTCATGTTGCCTTTTTTTATTAAACACACAGAGACGCATGATAAATTACATTCACTGACAGAGAGACCATCAAGGTGGTAGAGTACAGTATGTTCCAAGGTTACCAAGGTTACCGAAATGTCTTTCTGTCATATTCCTGCTTTCTTTTTTCCTCCAGTCAAATCATGCTCTGAAAATGTGTATTGTGTCTCAACAGCACCAATCCTCAGGTAGATAGAAAACCTTCTCGCAATGAATTACTCATTAAAAAAAAAGCTAAGCATTACAGTTGACACTACAAGGCGGAAAACCATTTCACAGTCATTCAATGCCAAATATCGCGCATTGCTTTCCCCACAAATTATTCTTGCTACTTTTCTCTTCACTGTGTGAGAGATGAAAATAATTAGTCTCGTTTTGTGATGAAAAACAACACGACAAATCAACGGCTTGTTGTTGCGTTTCTGTTCAGGAGGCTTTTTCTGAAGGCATAGCTGCTGTGTGGCTGTCTGGCACGGTGGAGGACTGATGGGGGACTGCCTCTGTGCCCTTTCCAACAATAAGCACAGTAATTGTGGGTAAAAGGTACACAGCACCTTTCATCTCTCTCTCCAGACTTTTTTTTCTCCCTTCCCCCCTCTTTCTTTTTTTTTCTCTTCAATGCCTAATAGTTTCGCAATTGCCTTTTAAAAGCCACCATTTATGCTGCCTTTACCCTGTTCTCTCTCTCTCTCTCTCTCTCTCTCTCTCTCTCTCTCTCTCTCTCGCTCTCTCTCGCTCTCTCTCTCTCTCTCTCTCTCTCTTTCTCTCTCTCTCTCTCTCTCTCTCTCTCTCTCTCTCTCTCTTTCTCTTTCTCTCTCTCTCTCTCTCTCTCTCTTTCTCTCTCTCTCTCTTCTCCCCCCTCCATCCACATTCTATTTTTCTTTACTCGTTTCGAGGGAGCACTCTTCTCGGCGAGCACAATTAAATGTGTTCAGCTTGCCTGGTAAATACAGGAAGAGGAGAGTGAGGGGCTGGTGGATTTAAAAAGCCAAGCCACCTTGCTCAGGGACTGATGTGATGGCATAAGAGGGACCATAACGTTCCTTCTTCAAGGAATTGCTTTGCTTTCAACGGGAGGCCATTAATGGCATTGACCTGTGCGGTCGGGTGTCAGGACGTGTTTTGCCATTGTGCATTTTGTGACGCTCCACAGTTCAGTGGTAACACTCCTTTAAGAGCCCTGATGGGAGAGCCTCTCACGGTTTCATCTAATAAAGACCCATCGTTGCTCTGACCTTGTGGGTAATTCTCCTCACTTTATATCAACTCTTTTCACAAGGCCTGTCCACTTTGTACGTTTAGCCTCTTGTGCAAAGCAAGCCATTACTATGGACAAGACATTTAAGAGTCTTGCATTTTAGCCTCGTTCAAAAAAAGAATGTCTGTATGGACAGGACGTTTCAGAGTATTTCAGATATACTATGGCCAAAAGTATGTGGACATCTGCTCGAAGAACATCTCATTCCAAAATCATGGGCATTAATATGGAGTTGGTCACCCCCTTTGCTGCTATAACAGCCTCCACTCTTCTGGGAAGTCTTTCCACTAGATATTGGAACATTGCTGTGGAGACTTGCTTCTATTCATTCACAGGAGCATTAGTGAGGTCGGACACAGATGTTGGGCGATTAGGCCTGGCTAGCAGTCGGCGTTCCAACTCGTCCCAAAGGTGTTTGATGGGGTTGAGGTCAGGGCTCTTTGCAGGCCAGTCAAGTTCTTCCACGCCAATTTCGACCAACCATTTCTGTATGGACCTCACTTTGTGCACGGGGGCGTTGTCTACTGAAACGGGAAAGGGCTGTCTCCAAACTGTTGCCACAAAGTTGGAAGCACGGAATCATCTAGAATGCCATTGTATGCTGTAGTGTTAAGATTTCCCTTCACTGGAACTAAGGGGCCTGAACCATGAAAACAGCCCCAGACCATTATTCCTCCTCCACCAAACTTGACATTTGCCACTATGCGTTCTGGCAGGTAGAGTTCTCCTGGCATCTGCCAAACCCAGATTCGTCCATCGGGCTGCCAGATGGTGAAGCATGATTCATAACTACAGAAAACGCATTTCCACTGCTCCAGAGTCCAATGGTGGCGAGCTTTACACCACTCCAGCCAACACTTGGCATTGTGCATGGTGATCTTAGGTTTGTGTGCGGCTGCTCGGCCATGGAAACCCATTTCATGAAGCTCCAGATGAACAGTTCTTGTGCTGCTGACTTTGCTTCCAAAAGCCCGTTTGGAACTCGGTATTGAGTGTTGCAACCGAGGACAGACGATTTTTAGGTGCTACGCGCTTCAGCACTCGACAGTCCCATGCTGTGAGCTTGTGTGGCCTACCACCTCGCGGCTGAGCCATTGTTGCTCCTTGAAGTTCCCACTTCACAATAACAGCACTTACAGTTGACTGTGTGCAGCTCTAGCAGGGCAGAAATGTGACGAACTGACTTGTTTGAATAGTGGCACCCTATGACAGTGCCACGATGAAAGTCACTGAGCTGTTCAGTACGGGCCATTCTAATGCCAGTGTTTGTCTATGGAGATTGCATGGCTGTGTGCTCGATTTTGTGCACTTGTCATCAACGGGTGAGGCTGAAATAGCCAAATCCAGTCATATTTTTGTCCGTGTAGTGTATATATTTTAGATCAGATTTAACATGAAGTGGTCTTATGGTAGAAAGACTGCTGTACATGTACATGAGATAAAACTAATAGGAAGAGACAGTCCAATATGACGTAAACCCCATCACATCCTGGTAGTTAGATCTCACTGGGGAAATATGGGAAATAATCTCCCTTAATTCCCCCTCATACTTTGTGTTATTTTTAGATGTCACATTTATGGAAAATAATAGAAAAGGAGCCCACAGATGTGATTATGGCGGAGGAGAGGAGATAATATCTAGGAAGTGTCACATCTCAAAGACTACCTGTCTCTGGGAGAAAGACAGCTAAAATTAACCGGGTCACCATGACCATTCTGTTCAACCAATCCCCTTGCTGGCTATAGAGGTTTTTAGTAACTTTCCACCAATCACATGTTGGTCTATATTAACTCCAGAATGGAGAGCTGTGATTGGATACTTTAGATTATCATGTGATCTGTGACTATAGTGGAATTTATCACTATGGACCAGTGAATAGGTGCTACCTCTTGTGTGTCGTTAAGCCCGCATGTATGAATAAACCTCAACTGTATCTCAACAGAAAAGGGAGGGAGAGAGATGGACACGAGGGAAAAAGAGATGGACACGAGGAAAAGAGATGGACACAGGGAAAAAGAGATGGACATGAGGAAAAAAGAGATGGACACAGAGAAAAAGAGATGGACACGAGGAAAAGAGATGGACACAGGGAAACAGGGATGGACACAGAGAAAAAGAGATGGACACGAGGAAAAAAGAGATGGACACAGAGAAAAAGAGATGGACACAGGGAAAAAGAGATGGAGACAGGGTAAAAGAGATGGACACAGGGAAAAAGAGATGGACACAGAGAAAAAGAGATGGACACAGGGAAACAGAGATGGACACAGAGAAAAAGAGAGGGACACAGGGTAAAAGAGATGGACACAAGGGAAAAAGAGATGGACACAGATAAACAGAGATGGACACAGGGAAACAGAGATGGACACGAGGGAAAAAGAGATGGACACAGGGAAAAAGAGATGGACACAGGGAAAAAGAGATGGACACAGGGAAACAGAGATGGACACAGGGAAACAGAGATGGACACAGGGAAACAGAATGGACACAGGGAAACAGAGATGGACACAGGGAAAAAGAGATGGACACAGGGAAACAGAGATGGACACAGGGAAACAGAGATGGACACAGGGAAACAGAGATGGACACAGGGAAAAAGAGATGGACACAGGGAAAAAGAGATGGACACAGGGAAACAGAGATGGACACAGGGAAACAGAGATGGACACAGGGAAACAGAGATGGACACAGGGAAAAAGAGAGGGTAGGTTCTATAATACTTTGCGATTTTAATGCAGGTTGGTTAGAGAGAGGTGGGATGTGCCTGAAATCACCCTGAGAGCCCTTGTACCCTCACGAAGTACGAGAACCCCTTACCCAGGATACCACTGGGACCCCCCCCAATAAATAACACATGATTGTAAATACAGTAAACTGCCATGCAGAAAAATAGTATTGATCATAAAGTGCTTTGATCACATGGTTAAATAGATTTCACTTCCTTTTCTCTTTCGTCTGGAATTGATTTTATGGCATCTGTAACCTTCGATAACATTGAACTTTGAAAATAATCTTGGACTCCGAGGCTCTTCTTGTCTGAAGAAATCCAACTGTTATTTTTATTCCTCTCTTTTTTCCTCAGAGTTCTTTCTCCCTCGTTCTCTCAACTTTTCTCTCTCTCTCTCTCTCTCTCTCTCTCTCTCTCCCTCATGCACTCAACTTCTCTCTCTCTCTCTCTCTCTCTCTTCTCTCTCACTCACACAAATTTCTGCCCACAGGGAAAAATGCTAATTCTCTCTGAGGAGTTGTGGAGGAATTATGCTTGCCTCAGTAACTTTCCTCTCCGACTGCATTGGATAATATCCATAATGTGTCTCGTCTGTGATTGAATGCAATTTACATGCCATATAAAACAAATCCGCCTCGCCCGTAGATCACACAGAGAAATGAGGACGCACGTTTGTTCAACTAGACGTGCAGGTGTCTACTGTATCTTCCAGGTTCTCCTTTGTTCTTCTTGTACCCACTATTAGAGGGAGGAGGCCCAGCCATCTGTGAAGGACGAGAGAACCTTTTGGCCGAGACAAATCACTCTGGAACAGGGATAGATCCTTCTACCCACACATCTCCCCCTACCCGTTAACCCCCCACCTCTCCCCCTACCCGTTAATCCTTCCACCCCTACCAACTCTCCCCCTACCCGTTAATCCTTCCACCCCCCCACCTCTCCCCCTACCCGTTAATCCTTCTACCACCCCACCTCTCCCCCTACCCGTTAATCCTTCCACCCCCCCCACCTCTCCCCTTACCCGTTAAACTTTCCACCCCTACCAACTCTCCTCCTACCTGTTAATCCTTCCACCCCCC
>NC_048585.1:57120919-57143419 GCF_013265735.2 Oncorhynchus mykiss | reverse complement strand
GAAGAGGAGAGGCGAGATGGATCTGAGGACCAATACGCGGCGTGGTAAGTGTCCATGGTCAATCTTTAATAAAGAAAGTAGTGAACACTGAAAACTATACGAAACCAGTAAAGAAAATAACAACCGTGAAGCTAATCATATGGACTGTGCTGAAACAAGCCATCAACATAGACAATCACCCACAAACAAACAGTGCAACCCAGGCTACCTAAGTATGATTCTCAATCAGAGACAACTAATGACACCTGCCTCTGATTGAGAACCATACTAGGCCGAAACATAGAAATACCCCAAAACATAGAAAAACAAACATAGACTGCCCACCCAACTCACACCCTGACCATACTAAATAAATACAAAACAACGGAAATAAAGGTCAGAACATGACAGTACCCCCCCCCCCCCCCCCCCCCCCCCCAAAGGTGCGGACTCCGGCCGCAAAACCTTGACCTATAGGGGAGGGTCTGGGTGGGCGTCTGGCCGCGGTGGCGGCTCTGGCGCGGGACGCGGACTCCACTTCATCATTGTCTTAGTCCGCTTTATTGTCCGCCTCCGTGGCTTCCTCACCATGGCCACCCTACTCAATGACCCCACTGGACAGAGGGGCTGCATGGGACAGAGGGGCAGCTCGGGACAGAGGTGGGGCAGCTGCTCGGGACAGAGGGACAGCTCGGGACAGAGGTGGGGCAGCTGCTCGGGACAGAGGTGCGGCAGCGGCTCTGGGCAGAGGGGCTCCGGCAGCGGCGCCGGACAGGCGGGAGGCTCCGGCAGCGGCGCCGGACAGGCGGGAGGCTCCGGCAGCGGCGCCGGACAGGCGGGAGGCTCCGGCAGCGGCGCCGGACAGGCGGGAGACTCCGGCAGCGGCGCCGGACAGACAGGACCACCTGCAGGGAGGAGACAGAGAGACAGCCTGGTGCGTGGGGCTGCCACAGGAACCACCAGGCTGGGGAGACCTTCAGGAGGCTTGGGGTTAGGAGGAGGCACCTGAAGGACCGGGCTGTGGGGGAGCACTGGAGCTCTGGTGCGCAACCTTGGCACCACTTCCCCAGGCTGGATAACCACTCTAGCCCGGACCCTCCAGAGTGCAGGCACAGGTTGAACCGGGCTGTGGGTAAGCACGGGAGATCTAGTGCTTACTACACGCACCTCTCCCTTAGGCTCCACTCCCACATTCGCCCGGCACGAGCGGAGCGCAGGCAGAGGACGCACTGCACCCTCCCAGCGCCCCGGAGACACAGCACGCAGAGCCGGCGCAGGATACCCTGGACCAAAACTGCGTACCGGCGACTAGACCCGCTAAGCAGGCACCATACGCCCTGGCTCGATGCCCGCACTCGCATGACCCTCTCGGGGGGCTGTCCTATAGCGCACCGGGCTATGGACACGTACTGGCGACACCGTGCGCTTAACCGCATAACACGGTGCCTGCCCAGTATCACGCTGCTTATAATAAGCACGAGGAGTGAGCGCAGGTCTGCTACCTGGCTTAGCTCCACCCCTCGTGTGCCCCCCCCCAAAACATTTTTGGGGCTGTCTCTCGTACCTGTCGCACTGCCGTGCTGCCTCCTCATATCGCCGCCGCTCAGCTTTCGCTGCCTCCAGCTCTGCTTTGGGGCGGCGATATTCCCCAGCCTGTGCCCAGGGTCCCTCTCCGTTCAGTATCTCCTCCCATGTCCAGGAGTCCTGTGATACCGGCCGCTGTTGTTGCTGCTGCTGCTGCTGCTGTCGTCGCTGTTTTCTACCACGCCGCTTGGTCCTTATTTGGTGGGTGATTCTGTCACGGCCGTCCTCCTCTTCATCTGAAGAGGAGAGGCGAGATGGATCTGAGGACCAATACGCGGCGTGGTAAGTGTCCATGGTCAATCTTTAATAAAGAAAGTAGTGAACACTGAACACTATACAAAACCAGTAAACAAAATAACAACCGTGAAGCTAATCATATGGACTGTGCTGAAACAAGCCATCAACATAGACAATCACCCACAAACAAACAGTGCAACCAAGGCTACCTAAGTATGATTCTCAATCAGAGACAACTAATGACACCTGCCTCTGATTGAGAACCATACTAGGCCGAAAACATAGAAATGCCCCAAATCATAGAAAAACAAACAGACTGCCCACCCAACTCACGCCCTGACCATACTAAATAAATACAAAACAACGGAAATAAAGGTCAGAACGTGACACTTCCTGACTGATGTTTGGAGATGCTGCTTCAATATCTTCACATCATATTCTCTCCTCTCCTCATTTTCCTACCTCATCTATTTTGTGATGTCTACCAGTCCCTCCTGCAGCAAAGCACCCACACAACATGATGCTGCCACCTCTGTGCTTCACAGTTGGGATGTTCTTCAGTTTGCAAGTCTCCCCTTTTTCCTCCAAACATAACAATGGTCATTATGGCCAAACAGTTCTATTTTTGTTTCATCAGACCAGTGGACATTTGTCCAAAAAGTACGATCTTTGTCCCCATGTGCAGTTGCAAACCGTAGTCTGGCATTTTTATGCTAAGTTGCCTTTCTGGTTATGTCGATATAGGACTCGTTTTACTGTGGATATTGATACTTTTGTACCTGTTTCCTACAGCATCTTCACAAGGTCCTTTGGTGTTATTCTGGGATTGATTTGCACTTTTCGCACCAAGGTACCTTCATCTCTAGGAGACAGAACGTGTCTCCATCCTGAGCGGTATGATGGCTGCGTGGTCCCATGGTGTTTATACTTGCGTACTATTGTTTGTACAGATGAACGTGGTACCTGCAGGCATTTGGAAATTGCTTCCAAGGACGAACCAGACTTGTGGAAGTCTACAATTTTCCTATCAGACGTTTCTAAAGCCATGACATAATTTTCTGGAATTTTCCAAGCTGTTTAAAGGCACAGTCAACTTGGTGTATGTAAACTTCTGATCCACTGGAATTGTGATGCATTGAATTATAAGTGAGAAAATCTGTCTGTAAACTATTTTTGGAAAAAATATTACTCGTGTCATGCACAAAGTAGATGTCCTAACCGACTTCCAAAATTTAGTTTGTTAACAAGAGATTTGTGGAGTGGTTGAAAAATGAGTTTTAATGACTCCAACCTAAGTGTATGTAAATGTCTGACTTCAACTGTATATTCTCTGTCTGCAGTTTAGGCAAAATATAGCTTGGCTCATCCGTTCGCTTCAAACATTTAAACAATGAGTATGTAAACTTCCGACTGCAACTGTACATGCTGTGAAAGGCACCAGTCTGAGGATTTTAGCTAATTTCTAAAGAACAACTGACAACCCCAAAGGAGACTACTTGACAACCAATCGAGGCGCAGTAACATTTTATTCGAGGGAATTGTGGACGTAAAGACTGAAACTTGTCATGACACAGATGTCAGTGCCAAGAAATTCCTGGCAGATCTTCTCAAACTGGATCTCATCGAGATTGGAGAGGGAGCATAGGAATGGCATTTTCTTTCCCTAATGGATGGCCCAGATCTATAGAGGTGAAACTGCTCTGATTCAAAGAGTAGGAGGAGAATCCCAGGAGAGCCAAGTGCCTGAAGGGAACCAAACCATCTTTGTCAATGAAGGCTTCTCTGAAAAGGTACGCCTCAAAAGAAAGGAAGTGCTGACACAACTAATTGAAGAATGGAAAAAAGAACGGGAAAAAGTCAACGTCACATGTATGATCTCCTGGTCGTTCAGTGACTAGTTGAAGGATTTGACACAGACTCACACCCACACATAGACACCCAAACACACACAAACAACACTTTGTTCATGTGTTTCACCTAACCTCATGACCAAAAACACACATTGCTCCACAGACGACGCAATCGCAACCACACTGCACACTGCCCTAACCCATCTGGACGAGAGGAATACCTACGTGAGAATGCTGTTCATCGACTACAGCTCAGCATTTAACACCACAGTACCCTCCAAACTCGTCATCAAGGTCGAGACCCTGGGTCTCGACCCCGCCCTGTGCAACTGGGTACTGGACTTCCTGATGGGCCGCCCCCAGGTGGTGAAGGTAGGTAACAACATCTCCACAACGCTGATCCTCAACACTGGGGCCCCACAAGGGTGCGTTCTGAGCCTTCTCCTGTACTCCATGTTTACCCACGACTGCGTGGCCATGCACGCCTCCAACTAAATCATCAAGTTTGCGGACGATACTACAGTGGTAGGCTTGATTACCAACAACGACGAGACGGCCTACTGGGAGGAGGTGAAGGCCCTCGGAGTGTGGTGTCAGGAAAATAACCTCACACTCAACGTCAAAAAAACAAAGGAGATGATTTTGGACTTCAGGAAACAGCAGAGGGAGCACCCCCCTATCCACATTGACGGGACAGTAATGTAGAGGGTAGTAAGTTTTAAATTCCTCGACGTACACATCACCGACAAACTTAATTGGTCCACCCACACAGACAGCGTTGCAGCGCCTCTTCAACCTCAGGAGGCTGAAGAAATTAGTCTTGTCACCAAAAGCACTCACAAACTTCTACAGATGCACAATCGAGAGCATCCTGCCGGGCTGTATCACCGCCTGGTACGGCAACTGCTCCGCCCACAACCGTAAGGCTCTTCCAGAGGGTAGTGAGGTCTGCACAACGCATCACCAGGGGCAAACTACCTGCCCTCCAGGACACTTACACCAGCCAATGTCACAGGAAGGCCATAAAGATCATCAAGGACAACAACCACCCGAGCCACTGCCTGTTCACCCCGCTATTATCCAGAAGGCGAGGTCAGTACAGATGCATCAAAGCTGGGACCGAGAGACTGAAAAACAGCTTCTATCTCAAAGCCATCACACTGTTGAACAGCCACCACTAACATTGAGTGGCTGCTGCCAACATACTGACTCAACTCCAGCTCACTTTAATAATGGGAATTGATGGAAATTGTTTTATCACTATCATTTTAAACAAATGCCACTTAATATAATGTTTACATACCCTACATTACTCATCTCATATGTATATACTGTACTCTATATCATCTACTGCATCTTTATGTAATACATATATCACTAGCCACTTTAAACAATGCTACCTAATATAATGTTTACATACCCTACATTACTCATCTCATATGTATATACTGTACTCTATATCATCTACTGCATCTTTATGTAATACATGCATCACTAGCCACTTTAAACTGTGCCACTTTGTTTACATACCCTACATTACTCATCTCATATGTATATACTGTACTCGATACCATCTACTGCATCTTGCCTATGCCGTTCTGTACCATCACTCATTCATATATCTTTATGTACATATTCTTTATCCCTTTACACTTGTGTGTCTAAGGTAGTAGTTGTGGAATTGTTAGGTTAGATTACTCGTTGGTTATTACTGCATTGTCGGAACTAGAAGCACAAGCATTTCGCTACACTCGCATTAACATCTGCTAACCATGTGTATGTGACAAATAACATTTGATTTTATTTGATTTGATTTCAAAACCCTCTGAAGTCTTTAGTGATGTTATGTGAACTGTGTCAATGTCCATGTGCACCCCTACTGATAAAATGAACACAAATGTACCGTGCATTCGGAAAGTATTCAGACCACTCAACCTTTTCCGCATTTTGTTACATCCTTCTTCTAAAATGGATTAATTTGTGTTTTTTCCCTCATTAATCTACACACAATACCTCATAATGACAAAGCAAGAACGTGTTTTTAGAAATTTCTGCAAATGAGTTAAAGATTAAAACTTGAAATCACATTTACACACAGTACGTGTTCAGAATCTTTACGAAGTACTTTGTTGAAGATCCTTTGGCAACGATTACAGCCTTGATTCTTCTTGGGTATGACTCTACAAGCTTGGCACACCTGTATTCGGGGAGTTTCTCCCATTCTTCTCTGCATATCCTCTTAGACTCTGTCGGGAAGCATGGGAGCGTTGCTGCACAGCTATTTTCATGTCTCTCCAGAGATGTTCGATCAGGTTTGAATCCAGGCTCTGGCTGGGCAACTCAAGGACATTCAGAGACTTGTCCCAAAGCCAGTCCTGCGTTGTCTTGGCTCGTTGTCCAGTTGGAAGGTGAACATTCACGCCAGTCTAAGGTCCTGAGTGCCCTGGAGCAGGTTTTCATGAAGGATCTCTCTGTACTTTGCTCTGTTCATCTTTGCCTCGATCCTGACTAGTCACCCAGTCTCTGCTGATTAACATCATCCCCGCAGCATGATGCTGCTTCCACCATGCTTCACCGTAGTGAAGGTTTCCTACAGGCGTGACGCTGCTTGTTCTTCTGGATGTTTCTCTCATCTCCACAGAGGAACTCTGGAGCTCTGTCAGAGTGACCATCGGGTTCTTGGTCACCTCCCTGACCAAGGCTCTTCTCCCCCAATTGCTCAGTTTGGCTGGGTGGCCCGCTCTAGGAAGAGTCTTGGTAGTTCCAAACTTCTACCATTTAAGAATGATGGAAGCCACTGTGTTTTTGGGGACATTCAATGCTGCAGACAGTTTTTGGTACCCTTCCTCAGATCTGTGCCTCGACACAATTCTTTTTTTTTATTTTTTATTTTACCTTTATTTAACCAGGCAAGTCAGTTAAAAACAAATTCTTATTTTCAATGACGGCCTGGGAACAGTGGGTTAACTGCCTGTTCAGGGGCAGAACGACAGATTTGTACCTTGTCAGCTCGGGGGTTTGAACTCGCAACCTTCCGGTTACTAGTCCAACGCTCTAACCACTAGGCTACGCTGCCGCCCGTCTGTCTCGGAGGTCTATGGACAATTCCTTGGACCTCATGGCTTGGTTTTTACTCTGACGTGCACTGTCAACTGTGGGACCTTATATAGACAGGTCTGTGCCTTTCCAAATCATGTCCAATCAATTGAATTTACCACAGATGGACTCCAATAAAGTTGTAGAAACAAAGATGATCAATTGCAACAAGATGCATCCGAGCTCAATTTCGAGTCTCATAGCAAAGGGTTGGATAATTATGTGAAGTTGGTATTTCTGTTTCACTTTGTCTTCATTGGGGTATTGTGTATACATTGATGAGGAGAAAGATGTACTTACTATATTTTAGAATAAGGCTATAACATGACAAAATGTGGGAACAATGGAAAGGGTCTGAATACTTTCCAAATGCATTATATGGTTTTCTTGGACATGTGGGGCATATCCCTCTGTGTTTCTGTTCCACTCTCTGGATGATTCCGACTGTTTATCTCTCTTAGTTGGGCAGGACATCAACCCTGATAACATGGTCTTTAACCCATTCGATTGTAATGAAGCAAATTATAAATATAATGATTGTGTTGACCCAGATTCTAAATTCCTGAGGTTTTTCCAGAGATGAGTCTATCACATGTCATTACTATAATACTAAGCAATTTATAGTAGTTTCTCTAATTCCAAGACAATATTTTTTTTCTACCTTTCATTTGAACGTTCGCAGCCTTCCTAAAAATCATAACCACCTTGTTCATTATCTGTCTTATCTCAATCATGATTTTTCCATTGTTGCCCTTTCAGAAACATGGTTGCCTGAAGAGACAACCATGCTTCACGACATGTCTCCTTATAATTCTGTTCACCATTGTAGAACATCAAGAGAGGGAGGAGTGTTCATTTTTGTTCATAAAAAATTATATTTATAAGAGAGCACCTCGTACTTACATATAATAACTTTGACCTTGAATCTCTTTCTGTAGAAATGTTAATTTTTTTGGTGGTAAAAGTGTTAACCCTATTCTGACATTGGTCATTTTATTGATATTTTATTGATATCTACCTTTGATTTGATTAATAATGATTTTAAAATGTGTTTACTATTTGGTGATCACATCATAAACTTATTTAAAAATGAGAACCACTTACTGACATCTGACTTTTGGAATACTTTATACTCCAGCTAACTTTATCCCCTTATCTGGGGTGGCAGGGTAGCCTAGTGGTTAGAGTTTTGGACTAGTAACCTGGAAGGTTGTAAATTCAAATCACTGAGCTGACAAGGTACAAATCTGTCATTCTCCCACTGAGCAGGCAGTTAACCCAATGTTCCTAGGCTGTCATTGAAAATAAGAATTCGGTCTTAACTGACTTCCCTTGGCCAAATATATATATATTTCTTAATCTATAAACCAAGAAGACTGACAAGTTCATCTCCCACCCTTATTGATAATATTTGTACTAATTCCTGGAACAACTAATTCCTGGAACAATATGGCTAACACAGGTATACCTTATACTTACATTTCTGACCACTTTCCAATTTTCCACTTCTCTTTGGCAGCTGGAAATGAACAGATGGGAATGACTGGTAACTTGAAGGGTAGAATATTTAACAACAGTAATTGTGAGCTCATTGAGATTTTGATTGATGGATATTTTTATAATCAGGCTGATGTGGAGTCTGCTTAATAAAATACTTTTCTCACATCTATCAATTCTGTATATCACCACTGCTTTCCCTTCGTTAAATCGCGTAAAAGAGCAGCAGATGGATTATGGATACCATGGTTTACAGCCGGTCTAAAAAAAAAGTATCAAGTTGTATAAAAAGTTTCTCACAAATCCCTCCGCCCTGAATTCTGCAAAGTACTAAAAGTATAAGAACAAATTTACTCTCCTATTTAGGATATCCCCCCCAAAATATATTTTACTGATAAATTCAAAGAATCCTTAATATAAAGTAAACTTCGTCAATCAACTGTTGTATAAGAAAAATACATCTACAACTATTGCATCTCAATGTATTGCTGGAAATAATACCTATAGTGATCCTGATGTTATTTCATGTGAATTTAATAACTTTTTTTGTGAATGTGGGTTTCTCTCTGTCAAAGAAAATAGAGAAAACTGAAGGAAATCCCTTGGATTACATTAAGGGACATTTCATCTCTCAGCTTCAGTTTTATCCTCCTGATGTAATGGAGGTGATGATGTAATGGGGGTAATGATGTAATGGGGGTGATGATGTAATGGAGGTGATGATGTAATGGGGGTAATGATGTAATGGGGGTGATGATGTAATGGAGGTGATGATGTAATGGGGGTAATGATGTAATGGGGGTGATGATGTAATGGAGGTGATGATGTAATGGAGGTGATTATGTAATGGGGGTGATGATGTAATGGAGGTGATGATGTAATGGAGGTGATGATGTAATGTATGTGATGATGTAATGTATGTGATGATGTAATGGATGTGATGATGTAATGGAGGTGATGATGTAATGGGGGTAATGATGTAATGGGGGTGATGATGTAATGGAGGTGATGATGTAATGGAGGTGATGATGTAATGGGGGTGATGATGTAATGGAGGTGATGATGTAATGGAGGTGATGATGTAATGGGGGTGATGATGTAATGGAGGTGATGATGTAATGGAGGTGATGATGTAATGTATGTGATGATGTAATGTATGTGATGATGTAATGGATGTGATGATGTAATGGGGTGATGATGTAATGGAGGTGATGATGCAATGGAGGTGATGATGTAATGGGGGTGATGATGTAATGGAGGTGATGATGTAATGGAGGTTTAATGTAATGGAGGTGATGATGTAATGGAGGTGATGATGTAATGGATGTGATGATGTAATGGAGGTGATGATGTAATGGAGGTGGTGATGTAATAGGGGTGATGATGTAGTGGAGGTGATGATGTAATGGAGGTGATGATGTAATGGATGTGATGATCTAATGGGGGTGATGATGTAATGGGGGTGATGCTGTAGTGGAGGTGATGATGTAATGGAGGTGATGATGTAATGGAGGCGATGGAGGTAATTGGTAATTTAAAGATATCAGCAGCAGGTCACGATGAGATTGGTGACTCTGGTGTCTTCCTCCATTACTGAGCCACTAACATTTATCTTCACCAAATCTATGCAAACTGGTATTATTCCTAAAGATTAGAAAATTGCCAAATGTATCACCCTCTATAAATCTAGGGATTCGAGATATTTTGCAAATGATCATCCAATATCTGTACTACCGTGTTTTCCTTAAATCCTAGAAAAATTGGAGTATAAGAGAATGGTGAAACATTTAACTCAACGCTGTATTCTATATGTGCACCAATACGGTTTTGGTAAAAACTACTCCACAGATGTGACTCTTGTGCAACTTGTGGAGCCAATCTTTACAGCCCTGAACATCAATGAAGATGCTCTTGGCATCTTTTTAGATTTATCCAAGTCGTTTGACACAGTTGATCATGAAATATTACTTTCTATATTGCATTATTACGGTTTTAATGATTATACATATAATTGGTTATATAGTTATGTTTATGTTAGAGAACAATGTTTTTACGCAGATGGTTGTGCATCTAACAGGGCCAAGATATCCTGGCGTGCCACAGGGTTGGATAATTGTACCTTTGTTATTCCTAATCTATATTAATGACCTTGCTGCTGTGTCTTCCATTGTGCTTCTTTTTTGCTGATTATACCAATTATAATTTAATTCACAATAATTTTGACTCACTAATCAATGAAACCAACTCAGGCATGGATAAACTTTCTGAATGTTTTCAAACAAACACATTATAGGCTACCCTGCCACGTAGGGACGGTAGGTAGCCTAGTGGTTAGAGTGTAGGACTAGTAACTGGAAGGTTGCAAGTTCAAATCCCCAAGCTGTCGTTCTGCCCCTGAACAGGCAGTTAACCCACTGTTCCTAGGCCGTCATTGAAAATAAGAATTAGTTCTTAACTGACTTGCCTAGTTAAATAAAGGTAAAAATGTGAAACAAATCTCTATTGTATTCACTAGTAAGAATAATAAAGAGTCAGTACATCAATTGGTGGGGAAAGAAACTAGTCCCATCCACTAGATTCCTCTGAGCTCTAATTGATGAAAAAAGGAAAGATCATAATCAATTCGTCCGCAGCAAAGGGATGACATCTTTAGGTATCATCAGGAAGACTGGTAGTTTGGTTCGTCATGCTTGCTTCCTAACTCTACACTATGTTTTAATTTACTTCAACATTGTCTGGGCCAGGGCATAAGCCTGCTACCTACACAAATTACTCATCATACAAAATACATTTGCAAGACTAGCCACCTCATCTAATTGCCTGGCTCCATCTGCACTTTTCTTGAAGAAACTCAATATCTTGTCTATTTACAACATTAATGTATGCCAAGTATGTACTTGTGTCTACAAATACTCATACCTCCCAGAAAGTTAATTGGTACATTTCTAATTAGTAGATTTGGTTATCTGTTTAATTAAACAAACTTGTTTTATTTTTGTACTTACGTATTATATATGCTGTGTTTTTTTGTGGTGTGGTTTTCATATCAGCCCTTGGGCTTCCAAAGTGCCTTTGAACGGGGTATGGTAGTATGTGCCAGGCACATCAGTTTGTGTCAAGAACTGCAACGCTGCTGGGTTTTCACACTCAACAATTTCCTGTGTGTATCAAGAATTGTCTACCACCCAAAGGACATCCAGCCAACTTGACATAAATGTGCAAAGCATTGGAGACAACATGGGCCAGCATTCCTGTGGAACTCTTTTGACACCTTGTATAGTCCCATGCCCCGATGAATTGAGGCTGTTTTGAGGGAAGAAGTGGGAAGAAGTGTGGGGTGCAACTCGATATTTTACCCACTACGGTAAATGGTGACCTTGACGTGATATATCATTAGGAACTTGTGGATTATATTGATCATATTGGACGTACGGTAAATGTCAACCTAATCATTTGAAGTATTATTGATTACTTTGAAGGTCTGGTTTCAGGTGAGGATTGTCGTAACCTTCAGTGTTACTCCCACGGGTCCATAGGAAATGTTGCTGATTTATTACATTAGATTCCCTGATATACAGTATAACAAATACAGAGCCAACACAATGGATAAAGTGGAGACCTTTTAAAGTAGAGGGAATCTCGTATTCATGAGTTAGCTCAATAGCTGATCAAGAATATTAAGAATGGGCTTACAATTAATTTGACAATCAATGTAGGATAATTGCAATTAAAAGGAGGCAGAGAAGAACCAAATGCTAGAGGTTAGTGTGCATTTGCTTAGCAATCACCAAAACAGAGAACTGAAGGGAAATGGAGGCATTTTGGAATATTTTCTAATGAGATGCATTAAAAAATACATTTATTGGGAAAAGAAACAAGAACAAAATGTAAAAAATGTTGCCTCCTTAGAGCGAGAGGGGACTCTTTGAAGCAACAATGTAAAGTGCGAGAAAAAGTGTCAGGACAACAGAGCACGGGGCCCATAGCACTGCTGAACCATTCAGGCACTGGGGACAGAGCACGGGGCCGACAGCACTGCTGAACCATTCAGGCACTGGGGACAGAGCACGGGGCCCACAGCACTGCTGAACCATTCAGGCACTGGGGACAGAGCACGGGGCCCATAGCACTGCTGAACCATTCAGGCACTGGGGACAGAGCACGGGGCCGACAGCACTGCTGAACCATTCAGGCACTGGGGACAGAGCACGGGGCCCACAGCACTGCTGAACCATTCAGGCACTGGGGACAGAGCACGGGGCCCACAGCACTGCTGAACCATTCAGGCACTGGGGACAGAGCACGGGGCCCACAGCCCTGCTGAACCATTCAGGCACTGGGGACAGAGCACGGGGCCCACAGCCCTGATGAACCATTCAGGCACTGGGGACAGAGCACGGGGCCCATAGCACTGCTGAACCATTCAGGCACTGGGGACAGAGCACGGGGCCCACAGCCCTGCTGAACCATTCAGGCACGGTGGACAGAGCACGGGGCCCACAGCACTGCTGAACCATTCAGGCTCTGGGGACAGAGCACGGGGCCCACAGCACTGCTGAACCATTCAGGCACTGGGGACAGAGCACGGGGCCCACAGCCCTGCTGAACCATTCAGGCACTGGGGTCAGAGCACGGGGCACACAGCACTGCATAACCATTCAGGCACTGGGGACAGAGCACGGGGCCCACAGCCCTGCTGAACCATTCAGGCTCTGGGGACAGAGCACAGCGCCCACAGCCCTGCTGAACCATTCAGGCACTCTGGACAGAGCACGGGGCCCACAGCACTGCTGAACCATTCAGGCACTGGGGACAGAGCACGGGGCCCACAGCACTGCTGAACCATTCAGGCTCTGGGGACAGAGCACGGGGCCCACAGCACTGCTGAACCATTCAGGCACTGGGGACAGAGCACGGGGCCCACAGCCCTGCTGAACCATTCAGGCACTGGGGTCAGAGCACGGGGCACACAGCACTGCATAACCATTCAGGCTCTGGGGACAGAGCACGGGGCCCACAGCCCTGCTGAACCATTCAGGCTCTGGGGACAGAGCACGGGGCCCACAGCCCTGCTGAACCATTCAGGCTCTGGGGACAGAGCACGGGGCCCACAGCCCTGCTGAACCATTCAGGCTCTGGGGACAGAGCACGGGGCCCACAGCCCTGCTGACCATTCTGGCACTGGGGACGTTTCAGACATCGATAGTGGTGTTGGCTTTTCAGGAGAATGTGGAGAGCATAGCTGTACTCCAAAACGCACATCATTTGAACTCACAGCCGCTGTCGCACTCCTCCTAGACTAGCGAGCCGATTTAGGTCAGTAGCTACTCATGTTTCAGTCATTAGGACATTGAAAAACAATGCAGGCGCAGAGTCTGTTATTTCGAGCAGGTTATCATGCAGTGAGGCTTCCTCTCACTCAATTTGATATTGTACTATTCCCAGTGAAATCTCCATTCACACTATGCTGGAAATGGCTGAAGACCCAGCACAACCCGTGTAGTCTTGACATGCAAGGTGTATGGCAAGTATTTAAGCTCACGATTCCAAGTGCAATTGTCCACAGAGCCACGAATGATTTCAAGGAGGGCACAATTGTCAACCAGCTGTTTGACAATGAAAGCAAAGCAAACTAGCTTGCTCTTCGGGGTCCATCTCATGTAGACTGGACTAGGGTCATGGCCTGTAAGCAATATGCAGTATGCAACGCAACTGTGGAAACTTTTTCTATGAATATTCTGGCCATGAAACACCATCACGTGACAATGACAAGCTACGGACTATGCTAAAACGCAACTCAGGCTCTCACCTGAGTAAAGTGTTTGATTTGGGGGGTCCTGCAGATATCACATTCCAAGGAATTGTTACATGGGCTACTAATATTGAATCTAGGACAGGATATCCTAACCAGGCATGTTCTGTTGCATCCAAATATGTCATCCCTAAACATCATACTAAATGGTGTACTCACTGCAAACAAACAGGAAATGTAATGAAACGTTTTTGGGATCTGGGGAGGGGTCGTCCCCCCAGGCAAATCAGCCAAGGTGTATACGTCAATGTACTGCCTGTAACAGGATGGGCCATCTAGCATCGGTGTTGGACCCTTGGATTCGGGAATCCACCTTTCTTTATGCGTCTATAACTAGACAGAGCAAATGTATCAAATCTAATTTTATTTGCTAGATGTGCATGACACAACAGGTTACACTTTACAGCAAAATGCGTACTTAAAAGCCCTTAACCAACATTGGAGTTTTAAGAAAAATAAGTGTTAAGTAAATAATAGATTAGTAATAAATAAATGTAACAAATAATTAATCAGCAGCAGCAAAATAACTGTAGTGAGGTTATATACATGGGGTACCGGTACAGAGTCAATGTGCGGGGGCACCGGTTAGTCGAGGTAATTGAGGTATTATGTACATGTAGGTAGAGTCAAAGTGACAATGCATAGATAATAAATAGAGAGTAGCAGAGGTGTAAAAGTGGGGGTGGGGGGGAGCAATGCAAATAGTCTGGGTAGCCATTTGATTAGCAATTCAGGAGTATTATGGCTTCGGGGTAAAAGCTGTTTAGAAGCCTTTTGGACCTCGACTTGGCTCTCTGGTACCGCTTGCCGTGCGGTAGCAGAGACAACAATCTATGACTACGGTGACTGGAGTCTTTGACAATATTTAGGGCCTTCCTCTGACACTACCTGGTATAGAGGTCCTGGATGGCAGGAAGCTTGGCCCCAGTGATGTACTGGGCCGCACGCACTACCCTCTGTAGCGACTTGCGGTCGGAGGCCTTGCAGTAGCCATGCCAGCAAGTGATCAAACCATGCTCTCAATGGTGCAGCCGTAGAAGGCCTACCGCTGTTGTGTCATTGGCAAATTTAATGATGGTGAATAGGGAGTACAGAAGGAGACTGAGCACGCACCCCTGAGGGGCCCCCGTGTTGAGGATCAGCGTGGCGGATGTGTTGTTCCCTGCCCTTACCACCTGCGGGCGGCCTGTCAGGACGTCTTGGATCCAGTTGCAGAGAGAGGAGATTAGTCCTTACCTTAATGATGAGCTTTTAGCTTTTTAATTGTGGGCACTATGGTGTTGAACGCTGAGCTGTAGTCAATGAATAGCATTCTCACGTAGGTGTTCCTTTTGTCCAGCTGGGAAAGGGCAGTGTGGAGTGCAATAGAGATTGCATCATCTGTGGATCTGTTGGTGCGGAATGCAAATTAGAGTGGGTCTAGGGTTTCTGGGATGATGGGATAATGGTGTTGATGTGAGCCATGACCAGCCTTTCAAAGCACTTCATGGTTACAGCAGTGAGTGCTATGGCTCGGTAATCATTTAGGTAGGTTACCTTAGTGTTCTTGGGCACAGGGACTATGGTGGTCTGCTTGAAACAAGTTGGTATTACAGACTCAGTCAGAAACAGGTTGAAAATGTCAGTGTAGACACTTGTTAGTTGGTCAGTGCGTGCTCAGAGTAAACATCATGGAAATTTGTCTGGCCCTGCGGTCTTTTGAATGTTCACCTGTTTAAAGGTCTTACTCACATCAGCTAAGGAGAGTGTGATCACACAGTCGTCCGGAACAGCTGATGCTCTCATGCATGCTTCAGTGTTGCTAGCCTTGAAGTGAGCATAGAGCAAATGTAGCTTGTCTGGTAGGCTCCTGTCACTGGGCAGCTCACTGCTGTGCTTCCCTTTGTAGTCCGTAATAGCTTTGCCTGTTTGATGGTTCGTCAGAGGGCCTAGAGGGATTTCTTATAGAGTCCTGCACCATGAAACCTTTAGCTCGGTGTGGATGTTGCCTGTAATCCACGGCTGCTGGTTGGGGCATGTACTTATGTTCACTGTGGGGACGACTTCATCGATGCACTTATTGATGAAACCAGTGACTGATGTGATGTACTTCTTAATGCCATCGGAAGAATCCGGGAACATTTTCCAGTCTGTGCTAACAAAACAGTCCTGTAGCTAGCTTCTGCGTCATCTGACCACTTCTTTATTGACCAAGTCACAGGTGCTTCCTGCTTTAGTTTTTGCTTGTAAGCAGGAATCAGGAAGCTTGAATAGGACTCGTCTGTAGCCTAACTAGAGGCGGCCGAATCCATGCCTCTCTCTAGCGACCAGACAGGATACAGAGATTCCTATTCATTAATTCTTATTCTTGTTTTTTAACCTCTCTGGGATAAGTGGGACGGAATCGTCCCACCTGGCCAAAAGCCAGGGAAAATGCAGAGCGCCAAATTCAAATAAATTACTATAAAATTCAAACTTTCATTAAATCACACATCAAGATAGCAAATTAAAGATACACTTGTTGTGAATCCAGCCAACATGTCAGATTTCAAAAAGGCTTTTCGATGCTATTATCTGAGAATAGCACCTCCGTAAACAAAGAGAGAAAAGTATATTTAAACCCTGCAGACGCGACACAAAACGCAGAAATAAAAATATAATTCATGCCTTACCTTTGACGAGCTTCTTTTGTTGGCACTCCAAAATGTCCCATAAACATCACAAATCGTCCTTTTGTTCGATTAATTCCATCGATATATATCCAAAATGTCCATTTATTTGGCGCGTTTGATACAGAAAAACACCGGTTCCAACTTGCAAAATATCTCAAAAGTTACTTGTAAATTTTGCCAAAACATTTCAAACTACTTTTGTAATACAACTTGTAGTGGAAATTTCCTGTATTTACCAATTCATGAGAGCAAACCGCACACAAGTCAGAGTTATCATAAAGTCCATCTTTAATTATATGAGCTCCATCACAACCCTGTGACTCTCAGATCAATTCAGTGTCTATAAATGAATTCTCTGAGAGTGCTTACAAAACAGTTCTTAGTATCATTTATAGCCAAGACACACCCATCTCAACTCACATGACGAATAACAGATCTTAGGAACATTACAAAGAAAGACTTTACTTTATATAGTATTCCATAGCCAGACAGCGTTAGCTATAAATTATTGTTCAGTTTGCTCTCCTAAAACGAGGTTCTACTTCTCGTTCAACATAGTACCAAGACATTAGGATATAAATCAATTGTCCTTTTAGACACTCCCATTCTGGACAAGCTCACGGAGACACAGTGACTGGCACACAGACATTGTGGAGCCAAGAGATAAATGGTTCCCCCTCAATCATCCCTTAACATGGTTTAAAAGATATGTTTACATATGAAGACAAGCTTGACCTCTCCCCTTTCTGCGGCCCAAGTAACTGACAGAGAACAGATAACTGCAACCGGCCAAAAGTATTATCCAAAAATAGACATTCTAATGACATATCTCACATAAGCATGAAATAAAATAAATAAAACATTTTATTTATAAATACCTAAATAATTCTGATTCTGCCACGACAAACTTCAGGTATTTTTTTAACGTAAATAATCGATAAAATTGAAGACGGGATTATCTGTGTTCAATACAGGGGGAAAACAAACAGTTGCTAGCTTTCTGGTCACGTGCCACTATCTAACAGTACACTACAAGTGACCCTCGTTCTGAACAGGGCTACTTCTTCATTACACAACCAATTTCTAAAGACTGGTGACATCCAGTGGAAGCAGTAGGAACTGCAGGAAGGTCCCTTAGAAATCTCGATTCCCAATGAAAACTCATTGAAAAGAGAGTGACCTCAATTTTTTTTTATCTGAATGGATAGTCCTTGGGATTTCACCTGGTAAATAAGTTCTGTTATACTCACAGACATGATTCAAACAGTTTCTATCCAAATCTACTAATAATTTGCACATCTTATCTTCTGCGGATGTCACCAAGAAGTTAACATGAATTGCAAGTTTTAACCGACAAAGCGATTACTGGACAGACTGTAGTGTTTTTTGGAAAGGCAGGTGTTTATTATGCTATGGTTGACTTGATTGTTTCAACTTTAGCGATTACAAGGTATAGAAATCCTCTCAATGGGTGATAATTATAGAGCAAATTATCCTGTAAACACTCTTTGAGAAATATGCTGACTTGTTGAGAAATGGTGCAGCCTCCACCCCAATGTTTTAAACACAAAATCCAGTTGCTTGACAGCTCAGATGCTCAGACTAACTGTAATTCTAACATAACCGGGTAGGCTGCGACAATGTAGTCTCAAACATATGTTTATAACATTTCACCCTTTTAAACTTGTGTGGCAATCAGTTGTCTTAGATTGCAGAGTGTGATTTATATTCCTATGCTCATTGTCAAGTCCATCTGATGTGTGAAGATGTATTGTGTACGCTGGGAGTCGGGAAGCGAGTACAAGGAGTGCCAATTTAACAATGACTAGAAGGTAGTACAAAACAAGAAATGCGAAAAGCATACAGACATGAAACAGAAACAGAGTCAATAGCGCCTGAGGAAAGAACCAACGGTGGTGTGACAGATAGAGGGAAGATAATCAAGGAGGTGATGGAGTCCAGGTGAGTGTCATGAGGTACATGTACATTAGAGTGGAAGAGCGGGAGTAAACAAGACAGAAGATGTGTGTGAGTTAAGGGTTTTGTCCCACCCTTCTGCTAGCCAGTGGCTAGCTAGATGGGCTATGCTAGCCAGTGGCTAGCTAGATGGGCTATGCTAGCCAGTGGCTAGCTAGATGGCTATGCTAGCCAAGGGCTAGCTAGATGGGCTATGCTAGCCAGTGGCTAGCTAGATGGGCTATGCTAGCCAGTGGCTAGCTAGATGGGCTATGCTAGCCAAGGGCTGGCTAGATGGGCTATGGTAGCCAGTAGCTATTTAGATGGACTACACAGGATGGTCATTGATAGGAGTTTACATTTATTAGCTCGTTGTAATGGTGATCGACTCTTTTCCCTTTCACAGCAAATATGACACGTCCGATTCGATTTCATATTTTAACTTTTTATGATTCAACCTATGCATGTTGATTATTTTTTGTAGCATTTTAGCTCATCACTAAAGCTATGGAAAGCTGATTCCTTGGATGCATTTCTTAGCTTAGGCTCGACGTCCCTTTTATCTGCACTATAAAAGGGAATGACGTTTGCCTGGATGGTTTTTCATACCAAACTCACCTGTCAATATGAAAGTAGATTTTAATGCATTTTTAATGGTAGACCATGATTCCCAACTGACTTTGATAGAAGTCCTTGGCCAAGGCAACTCCTTTACTTTGTCCCATACAGGCCTATGTTTGTACATATGTTCCATGTGTTCAATGTTCCATGTGTTCTATGGAAAGCTATGGAAGGTTCTATGTTCTATATTCCATGTGTTCTATGTTCCATGTGTTCTATGTTCCATGTGTTCTATGTTCCATGTGTTCTATGTTCCATGTGTTCTACGTTCCATGTTTTACTTGTTGAATGTCTCTGTCTGGTCATGAGAATAACCCAACGTTGTGCTTAAAAATGATACTGACATGCGTACTTACACACAGATAAATGTCTTGTTTAAGATTATGCAGAAACAATAACAACCCTTTTGACGTGACCACATTGAATTGAATTGATCTCCTTTGGTTGTCAATCACAATGCGAGACAAAATGACTGATGTGGATCTGCAAGAGATCAGATTGATGTTGATGTGGCGCACATGGTTAAATCAACTGTTTACAGAACATGGCTTTAATGTTGATATCCAACTGTTTACAGAACATGGCTTTAATGTTGTTATTGAGCTGTTTACAGAACATGGCTTTAATGTTGTTTTTCAACTGTTTTATGTTGTTATCCAACTGTTTAACAGAACATGGCTTTAATGTTGTTATCCAACTGTTTAACAGAACATGGCTTTAATGTTGATATCCAACTGTTTACAGAACATGGCTTTAATGTTGTTATCTAACGGTTTACAGAACTTGGCTTTTTACTTCTAATATTGTGTTATTATTATGTTCTGGCTCAATTCATCTAAATTCAAGAATTCATGTTAGAATATGGTTTTCCTACAGTATTTTCAAGGCAAACTTCTCACCAGAGGGGAGAGGATTTTTGAACCTTCTGTCTTTGGAAAAAAATAAATGCTCAATTTGACACTTATAATAGAGTGTAACTTTAATTACACATGTAATAATGGCATTTCATTCAATGTTATATACATCTGATTCATGTTTTGATTCAACTTTGAGGATACCAGACCAACCAATCTGACCAGCGTACAAAGCCTAACAGTAACTAGTAACTATTGACTGTAATAAAGTTTCATCAAATGTTGAGAAGTGATATAATTGATGTAATCTCTCTGCTCTTAACAAATAATTCCGTTTTATTGACCTTGGATGAAGGTTGTCAACAATCCCACGGAAGACACATCTGATATCATGGGCCCAAGGACTAGTAGAAGTTGGGTTCTGTAAGTCGGACAGAAGACTCACTATGAAACTCTCATATGGTGCGGGCCGTTTCTTCCTCTATTGCACAGCTTTTGTCCAGGGAGGATTTGTAGGCTCGGCCCTAATTTATGTGGTCTCTGACACCTAGAGTTGCATGGCAAACGGTCCAGGAACAAAAGGACAATGCCCAAGGACTAGTCAGCCCTTCCCTCTCTGAGGGGAATCTCTCTGTTACAGTATCCAGAGGACTGACTATTATTACAGAACAATACAATACCATATCTGGTGTCTATCGGAAACGTGTCCTCTACAGAGGACCCTGAAGCTGTCTATATGGATGGAGGATCTCTGTGGTTACTTGTATCTGTACAGGGAGGACCCTGAAGCTGTCTATATGGATGGAGGATCTCTGTGGTTACTTGCATCTGTACAGGGAGGACGCTGGGCCAATTGTGCACCGCCTTATGGGACTCCCAATCACAGCCAGATGTGATACAGCCTGGATTTGATCTAGAATAAAAATAAACGCACGCCTATTTAGACGAGGCGCTGGCTAGCGGAGTAGAAAACTTGAAAATAAAAGGGAGCAGCACACTCTAGGAGCTCAGATGCAAAAATGTAATTACCAACGTTTCGACAGCCGAGCTGTCTTCATCAGGGTATGATCACAAACACTGCGGGATGACTCGTTTACATAGTGTCAAAAGACACAGGTGTCTGTAATCATGGCCAAGAGTGGCCTAATATCATTGGTTAATAATCAAATATTAAAATGTCATACAAAGAACAGCATAGGCTGGATTTGAACCAGAGACTTTGTGACACCTCTTGCACTGAGATGCAGTGCCCTAGACCACTTTGCCACTCAGGAGATCTATATGCCTCGAAGTGTGCTTTGAATACCAGCAATACCTTGTAACTTAAGCTTTATGCCTTGTACCTGAATCCATTCGTTTTACAATCCCTGCAACAGAAGAGGCAGAAGAATGCGTGATCGTGAGGGGATATAGAGAGCAGCTGTTGCTTCGCGAGGTATCTCTACTTGAAAATACATGATCTAAGTGATTGATAGTTGGTATTCAGCAGTCATAGTAGTATGTCTTATTTACTTTGAAGAACTATTAAAATTGTGATATTTGTCAGACAGCAGCTCTATAGAAATGAGATGACTTTGAATGAAATAATAAAGTCAACAAACAGATAAAACCAATGTAATAAACACAACACTGAAATATTTTATTAAAGTAAATGAATGTGAATAGTGGTTAATAAGTGATCAGCAGTAATGTACAGTCACCACCATCATGGGGACTTTTATTACAGTCACTACCATCATGGGGACTTTTATTACAGTCACTACCATCATGGGGACTTTTATTACAGTCACTACCATCATGGGGACTTTCATTACAGTCACTACCATCATGGGGACTTTTATTACAGTCACTACCATCATGGGGACTTTTATTACAGTCACCACCATCATGGGGACTTTTATTACAGTCACTACCATCATGGGGACTTTTATTACAGTCACCACCATCATGGGGACTTTTATTACAGTCACTACCATCATGGGGACTTTTATTACAGTCACTACCATCATGGGGACTTTTATTACAGTCACAACCATCATGGGGACTTTTATTACAGTCACCACCATCATGGGGACTTTTATTACAGTCACTACCATCATGGGACTTTTATTACAGTCACTACCATCATGGGGACTTTTATTACAGTCACTACCATCATGGGGACTTTTATTACAGTCACTACCATCACGGGGACTTTTATTACAGTCACTACCATCATGGGGACTTTTATTACAGTCACAACCATCATGGGGACTTTTATTACAGTCACCACCATCATGGGGACTTTTATTACAGTCACTACCATCATGGGACTTTTATTACAGTCACTACCATCATGGGGACTTTTATTACAGTCACTACCA
>NC_048585.1:57020919-57115919 GCF_013265735.2 Oncorhynchus mykiss | reverse complement strand
TAGGTAACGCAGTTAAACTGTTTTACCAGGTTACCATTAAACATAGTGAATAGACTGTCCTCTTCAGGTAGTTGTAATTCATTGGAAGCCAAACTATAACTGGCAAGCCAAACAGAAAACATTCAAAGACTTTGTCAGATTCACACAGTCTGTTTAACTTCTTATTACACCATAGTAAAAAAAACACAGAGGACCTCAAGGACATCCAGGTCTCTCTTTCACCCTCCCTCGCTTTTTCTCCCTCTCTTTATCTTGTCAACAAACAGAGAGAGCCGTTTGTGGCCTCTCTCTCTCTCTCTCTCTCTCTCTGTCTCTCTCTCTCTGTCTCTCTCTCTCTCTCTCTCTCTCTCTCTCTCTCTGTCTCTCTCTGTCTCTCTCTCTCTCTCTCTCTCTGTCTCTCTCTCTCTCTCTCTCTCTCTCTGTCTCTCTGTCTCTCTGTCTCTCTGTCTCTCTCTCTCTCTCTCTCTCTCTCTCTCTCTCTCTCTCTCTCTCTCTCTCTCTCTCTCTCTCTCTCTCTCTCTCTCTCTCTCTCTCTCTCTCTCTCTCTCTCTCTCTCTCTCTCTCTCGTTCTCTCTCTCTCTCTGAACCACTCGGAGGCAGCATGGGAACAGGCGTCAGCGTGAGACAGGAGATAATACATCTCTTCAGACAGAAATGTGTTTATGGTCCAAATACTCAGTTCACAAATAACTTAATTTTATTATCGCCACCACCGGTCCCACCTGAACCCGATCGGCTCCGACAGAATCCCCCCCCCCCCCCCCTTTGCAATGTCAGACCTACGAGCAAAGTTAAGCCAGCTGAGGAAGTAAGGACAGAGTTGGCATAGGTAAATGACTTCTGGGTATTGGGGGTCTTTGTTTAGTCGATAGCGCGCCTCACGTCAGGCCTGCCCACGCCCCAACTCCTTATCGTCAGTCAAGAACAACACATCAGACCTCCTTTTCAAACAGCCTCCCAAAGTAATAAACTACACAAGATAATGCACCCTGTAGATTTTGCTTGGCAAATACACCTCTTATCTGAGAAGCCGAGGAGGAATGGTTCCATCTGTGAATTAATAAATGTTGCTATGGGAACTGTGCAGGTCGTCGTGTCAGGAGGGAAGATGGGTTCTCGTCACCTTGCTTTCATTTCATTGAAAGTTTTTCACAACTGCCGAGCTATAAATGCATGTGTTTCTTTATCCATTTACCTATTCTTATCTTATCTTTTCTTCTGGTATTTGTTAATTTGACAACTGACAATTTATGCATGAACTGGATTGTGTAGTGTGGTTACAACTTGATTGTCATCACGTCCTTGTCAAATGATGTGCCTTGTAGGTTACAGTAAGGTTGATCTCAGGATGGAAAACATTGTGTTTTTTAATCAACAGTAATTGGTTATTTTTCCCATTACTCATGTTTTATTCCATGTAATTATGTACTAAAACCGACATTCACCATTTCCCCCGGCTTTGAAATCTCTCTCTCTCTCTCTCTGTGTGTCTCTCTCTCTCTCTCTCTCTCTCTCTCTCTCTCTGTGTCTCTCTCTCTCTCTCTCTCTGTCTCTGTCTCTCTCTGTCTCTGTCTCTCTCTCTGTCTCTCTCTCTCTCTCTCTGTCTCTCTCTCTCTCTCTCTCTCTCTCTCTGTCTCTCTCTGTCTCTCTCTGTCTCTCTCTCTCTCTGTCTCTCTCTCTCTGTCTCTCTCTGTCTCTCTCTGTCTCTCTCTCTCTCTCTCTCTCTCTCTCTCTCTCTCTCTCTCTGTCTCTCTCTCTCTCTCTCTCTCTCTCTCTCTCTCTCTTTCTCTCTCTCTCTCTTTCTCTCTCAGAGGGGGAAGAACATGGAGATGACTGTAAGTCAGAATGACTGGGGCTTTAGTGGCAGGCTCCAATTGTTTAGCTCTTCAGGCCTCCCTCCCATTGATAGACAGGGTTCACTATCGGAAATTGGTAAACCGTCCCCACCAAGAATCCAATCTCCGAAATAAAGGCCGCTTAACCTACTTAAAGGGGCTTGTTGGAGATGTAATGGGTGCATGATCTAAAGAGGCAATTTGTTACATTGAAATCGGCATTCATTTAAATTTTCTCATGACTCTCGCTCTCGACTTTATAGTGCTAATTATGCCGACTACTGTGTCATTTACTTTAAAAGGAGACGAGAGATGAGCGCTCCCTCTCCCTACCACCCCCCCCCCCCCCCGTCACTGAAATAGAAATCCTGATGATTTGCTTAGTAATGAAGAAAGTTCTTCCATTTCACTGAGTTTACCCACATCTCTCCTCCCCCACCATAGCTTTGATTTGGTTCTGAGACAATGAATTTTAGAGTGAGAACAAGACAGAAAGAATACAAAAATGTGTGTGAGAGAGAGAGAGAGAGAGAGAGAAAGAGAGTGGGGGGGATCAGAGCCCGAGAGGAAGTTATGCATATGTTTGATAAAGATAATTGACGTCCTATCGGGCGGTCGTCTTAATGAGATCTTCTGCAGCAGTAAGATGCATGTATGCAGCTCGGGTGTGGTGTGGTGCACACAGGGGGAAATGGCTGTTGGAGAGAGAAGCACTTCATCACGTCTAATTGCTGCCTTGTACTCACTTATCCCCATAGGTCTACACTCTTTCCACATTCACTGAGGACCCCTATCGTTCTTTCTTTCTTTCGTTCTTTCTTTCTTTCCTCTATCATATTTTTTCTCCAGCTCTCACTTTTTTTTCTCTCTCTCTCTCTCTCTCTCTCTCTCTCTCTCTCTCTCTCTTTCTCTTCTCTCTGTTCTATCTCTGCATTGTCTCTCTCTCTCTCTCTCTCTCTCTCTCCGTTTCTCTTCTCTCTGTTCTATCTCTGCATTATCTCTCTCTCTCTCTCTCTCTCTCTCTCTCTCTCTCTCTCTCTCTCTCTTCTCTCTGTTCTATCTGCATTATGTCTCTCTCTCTCTCTCTCTCTCTCTTTTCTCTCTGTTCTATCTCTGCATTATGTCTCTCTCTCTCTCTCTCTCTCTCTTTCTCTCTCTCTTCATTGCCCCAGTGTCAATCCCTCCTCAACAACATAATTTTCAGTTAAACAATGCTCGATCAGCGGAACAATTAATTGGTAGTTAGTGTTTCTGAATACAGCTTTGATTCATATGGGCCAAAACAATGACTACCTCATCACAGAAGGTCTCTAGTGATTTTGTAGAGTGTTGTTGGTGGGAAGTTTTTGCCGGCGTGGTATGAGTATTGCCGAAGTTGAGTTACTGGGTTACTGAATGAAATATAAACAGCAGACAGGAGCCAGAGAAAGCATTTAGTTTCAACTTTCTACACCGCTATTATGTTCAAAGGTTGTTTTAATGCAAATATATTCAGAATTAGTTGCAGAAAATGAATTCACTAAAGCTAGTTGATCAGTCCTAAGCAAGATAGCTGGCTTACTGGCGTGCCACTGAAGAGCGTGGTTCACTGGCAACACATATCAACCACAACAATGGGACTAAATTGGCAAAACCCAAAGCAGCGCTAAATAGGATGGCCACATTATTGGCACAGATCTAAACATAAACCAGCCACGTAGAGGATGGGCACACTGACACACACATAAACCAGTCACATAGAGGATGGGCAACCTGACACACACATAAACCCACATAGAGGATGGGCAACCTGACACACACATAAACCCACATAGAGGATGGGCAACCTGACACACACATAAACCCACATAGAGGATGGGCAACCTGACACACACATAAACCAGTCACATAGAGGATGGGCAACCTGACACACACATAAACCCACATAGAGGATGGGCACACTGACACACACATAAACCCACATAGAGGATGGGCAACCTGACACACACATAAACCCACATAGAGGATGGGCAACCTGACACACACATAAACCAGTCACATAGAGGATGGGCACACTGACACACACATAAACCAGTCACATAGAGGATGGGCAACCTGACACACACATAACCCCACATAGAGGATGGGCACACTGACACAAACATAAACCCACATAGAGGATGGGCAACCTGACAAACACATAAACCAGTCACATAGAGGATGGGCAACCTGACACACACATAAACCAGTCACATAGAGGATGGGCAACCTGACACACACATAAACCCACATAGAGGATGGGCAACCTGACACACACATAAACCAGTCACATAGAGGATGGGCAACCTGACACACACATAAACCCACATAGAGGATGGGCACACTGACACACACATAAACCAGTCATAGAGGATGGGCACACTGACACACACATAAACCAGTCACATAGAGGATGGGCACACTGACACACACATAAACCCACATAGAGGATGGGCACACTGACACACACATAAACCAGTCACATAGAGGATGGGCACACTTACACACACATAAACCCACATAGAGGATGGGCAACCTGACACACACATAAACCCACATAGAGGATGGGCACACTGACACACACATAACCCCACATAGAGGATGGGCAACCTGACACACACATAAACCAGTCACATAGAGGATGGGCACACTGACACACACATAACCCCACATAGAGGATGGGCAACCTGACACACACATAAACCCACATAGAGGATGGGCAACCTGACACACACATAAACCAGTCACATAGAGGATGGGCACACTGGCACACACATAAACCAGTCACATAGAGGATGGGCAACCTGACACACACATAAACCAGTCACATAGAGGATGGGCACATTGACACACATTGGTCAAGTAGCACGGCATTATTGGCACTAAACCACACCACACCAGTCCAGACAGGAGGTTGGCATGGCACATTGACTGATCCGGGAACAGAGAGCAGAGAAAAAGCAGGGAGTATTGGCAAACCTGTACAACAGATACGACCCAAGCAGGTTAGCCACTTCATCGGGTCTAACCCCTCTGTCCCTATGGGACTTGGAGCCTGAGAAGGGGTGAACGTGAGAGAGGTGACTATAGGCAGGAGGATAGTCTCAGCTCCCCGCTGTGTTTATATTGGTTTAGGTGACATCACCAGGAGAAAAGACTGTTGCTTTTGTAAACCCATGAAAATCCAGCTACCCTAAAACCCAGCCATTTTGCATTGAAGAGAGATAAAATAAAACTAAGCAATTGGAAGGCACAAACGTAGGAAAAAAAACAACCTTACTTTGAAATGTATCTAGAAATGTATCTAGAAATGTATCTAGCGTTAAACTACTGCTCGCTCTTTCTATAGACAATGAAATAGGGCGAGTGAACTTTAAAAGCAAATGATATCTCTGCAAGAAAAGGGCAAAGGCTACATTCAATTAGCTTTTCTCCACAGAAGACGAGACAAAAAAAAGGAAGATGAGCCAAGCAGCTCCCATCCTTTTTAGCCCAGGTGGGTAATAGCTGCCAAAGCCACTTGAAATGCCCCCCACTTCATGATAGAAAGCATCCTAGGGAAGGAGGGTTTGAGTATTACCACGAGACTACGGCTTAAACACAGGAGAGGCTCTGGCATAATGCTCATGAATATGCAAACATTCTTTGTGTTCTACTCTACTGTCTGTTGGGAAAGACGCAGCGCTGCAATATTCTGCTGGACTCAAGATGAGTCCTGAGGAATGAGCATTGATTTATGAATGGACAAGTCACATCATAACATTTCTGGGTTTGATTTGACGGAAGGATGTCTTCATTTTATCTCCTCTAGGCTGTATAAAAGTGGGGAGGCAGGTAGCCTAGTGGTTAGAGCGTTGGGCCAGAAAAATGGAAGAGTTGCTGGACGGAATCCCCGAGCTGACAAGGTAAAAACATCTGTTGTTCTGCCCCTGAGCAAGGCAGTTAACTCACTGTGCCCCTGAGCAAGGCAGTTAACCCACTGTTCCCCTGAGCAAGGCAGTTAACCCACTGTTCCCTTGAGCAAGGCAGTTAACTCACTGTTCCCCTGAGCAAGGCAGTTAACTCACTGTTCCCCTGAGCAAGGCAGTTAACCCACTGTTCCCCTGAGCAAGGCAGTTAACTCACTGTTCCCCTGAGCAAGGCAGTTAACTCACTGTTACCCTGAGCAAGGCAGTTAACTCACTGTTCCCCTGAGCAAGGCAGTTAACTCACTGTTCCCCTGAGCAAGGCAGTTAACTCACTGTTCCCCTGAGCAAGGCAGTTAACTCACTGTTCCCCTGAGCAAGGCAGTTAACTCACTGTTCCCCTGAGCAAGGCAGTTAACTCACTGTTCCCCTGAGCAAGGCAGTTAACCCACTGTTCAACTGAGCAAGGCAGTTAACTCACTGTTCCCCTGAACAAGGCAGTTAACCCACTGTTCCCCTGAGCAAGGCAGTTAACCCACTGTTCCCCTGAGCAAGGCAGTTAACTCACTGTTCCCCTGAGCAAGGCAGTTAACTCACTGTTCCCCTGAGCAAGGCAGTTAACTCACTGTTCCCCTGAGCAAGGCAGTTAACTCACTGCTCCCCTGAGCAAGGCAGTTAACTCACTGTTCCCCTGAGCAAGGCAGTTAACTCACTGTTCCCCTGAGCAAGGCAGTTAACCCACTGTTCCCCCGGGTGCTGAAGACGTGGATGTGGATTAAGGCAGCCCTCTGCACCTCTCTGATTCAGAGGGGTTTGGGTTAAATGTGGAAGACGCATTTCAGTTGAATACATTCAGTTGTACAACTGACTAGGTATCCCCCCCTTTCCCTAAATATCAGATGTAAGATAATGCAGCACACGTAGAGAAAGAGAGACAATGTTGAATGGAAAACCAATGTGGACGTCATACAGTGGCCTCTATATACTACTGGCTGAGGCCACAGTGCAAACCTACAGCAACAACAATCATGTTTGAACCTCTTTTAGTCAGCTCTCCTTCACATTTTCCTTCAGATGCTAAGCCGTCACAAAGGGAAGAGGCTTCTTTCTTAACAACAGGCTATTGAATGTGTGGGTGTTAGGCATGGGAGGATAATTCACAGCCAGGCAGTGTTAGTGTGTATGAGAGCAGGGCGATGCTCGCCAGTCCCAGTGAGTGGGTGAGATGGGTGGGTTTACCTTAACGGCCATCTTCAGTGGATTCACCGCCTTGCCTATGGCACCGCGCATTATCCGTGGTTTTGTTGAAATTGCCAAACCCAGGACCGCTCAAGTGTCAAATCCTCCCAGTAAATTTGAGGTTGTTGGATGAGAACATGGTCATTCCATATGGGATGTAGCGTCACATGAACAGTGGTCCTCAGTAGAAGCCTGTTGAAAGATCTTATCATTTTCTCTATTGGGATTATAATGGAATCTGAAATCTTATTAACATTAATGATTGACTTCTGCAAATATGGGAGGTCGTAAACAATAAATATCTGGAAATCGTAAAGCACCTGACCTCAAATTCCTATAGCAACAATGAAACAAGTTAAATTAGCTGTATGTATGATCAATTTAGCCCCAATCTTGATGCGACTCCCTCGGGTGTTAAATTAATCACATGCCCAGAGGAGGCAAATGTATTTCCTATTCGGCTTTGAGTTATCTTCAACATAAACCTCGGCCCCATTGTCTGAATAATAATTGATTGTATTTGAAAAATAGCACCACCGTGTGGTGGTTTCCGATAGAGGTCCCGGGGTTTAGATTATAAGGGCAACTATACCATTCCCGGTAAGAGGAACGGAAATGACCAGTAGGAGAAAAGTATACAGATCACACGTTTATTACCACAGTAAAGACAGGCACACACACACACACACACACACACACACACACACACACACACACAGCAAACAGGAAGTGGAATGGTCAGTGACGCACTAAACCACCGGTAAAGAAGTCCAAGTTGGGGTACTGTCCTTGTAGGAAGGGTGCCTAGCAACCTGGTCCCTAACACAGAGGTGTCAAGTGCCCTATGCACTATGAACTACAGGCTCAAGCTGAGGCGGGGGGGATGGTAGCCTGCCTCCTCGGTAAAAGGAGGTCAGAGAGGATTTTAACGGTATTCATCACAATGATTACTAAAGCAGACTTCCCTTGAATGAAACGGTGTGGGATGGCAGCAGGTGTTATTGAAATGAGCACAAATCAATTAGAAACTAACGGGGAAACTATGGCCACCCGATTATTCGCTCCTGATGAGCTGTTTTACAAAAACATGAAAGGTTCATCTTTGTTTGTGGAATGCAAAACAATCCTTAATGGGATAATGTAAAACAAATGTGTAATAATAATAACGATCAAAATGATACACATACATTTATAAGCACAGAATCCAACGTTTATGTGCAAGACATACGTCTGAGTAGATATGCAAATAGACACTATTCATTTCAGTCAATGCAAGCATTTCATTTACTTCCACAATTTATCCCGATGTGTCTCTCTGGCTTAACGTTATGATGTCACCGATGACATTTTTTTTTTCCCTGTAGTCCTTCGTTGGTCACAACACAACCGGATTGGAGAAGGATGACGAGGAGATGTGGCGAGCCAGGGGATATAAACCTGCTAAATGAGAAAGGGAAAAGGCTTAGCAGTTATTTTAAGCCTATATGGCGAGAGACCACCCAAAACGTCTCTAAGTCCTCTTAAGGGCCGCCGAACGGGTCGGCCGTCTGGATCACGACCCGGTTCACACTTCAGTTAACATGGAGTTTGGAGTTTGATACATTGATTCAATCCACATTGAAAAAGTGCAGCGTGACAGCTCACCTATTTGACGCAAACGTAGACATTCAATGCTTGTATGTGCATTTGTGTTAAATATATACGTTGCAGGTGTTTTAATTGTTCAGTGACACAAATGTGTCCTCCCTGCCTTACGCAGGTTTAATAATGCTCAGAGTAATAAAGGTTACTTTACATCATAAATCCATGGGAAAGCTCCGTACCCAGTTCACCAACCGGTTGGTTACAAGGTCACAGCTAACAGTGTGTACACACAAAATCCACTTCCTGTTTGTTCACTGAATAAATGGGTTCAGTAACAAGTGAACAAAAAGTGCTGAGTCGACGCCGTAGGAAGGCAAATGCCAGACGCTAGCTACAAGAACACACTTGAAAGAAGGACACCTCCACAACTTCTCTACGGAGAAGACAGTTCTGCTGAACAGCCAATAGACAGCGTCTTTGAAGAGAGGAAAGGAAAGTAGAATGTAAGGAAGGGGAACAAATCTCCTTTCTAACGTAGCTGGTAGCTAGCTGGGTCTCAACAATGACACCATGTCCTTGACTTATAAATATATAATGCACCTCAGGTGACACTGGGAGACAGCAGGTTTTGATTGGCTTTCGTTATAAATCATTCATTACCACTCGCATCAATGATTAATATTCAGAGAAGCCTGAATCCTTTATGTAAATAACGCCACACGTCGGAAGGTTACCGCTGTAAAGCTGCGCAGACAGCAGTTTTTTAACTTTTGATTGTGGGCTTAGGGTAACCACTCGCAGCCCACTCCCCTCACCCCCCCCCCCCCCCCCCCCCCAATTACCCCCCGCCCCTCTCTCTCCTCTTCTCATGCCTATGTTTAATTTAGACAAATCTTAAAGGCAAGTGCCTGATAAGTGCTGAATTAAGCAATACTAAGAGAGACTGATGAGAATGTGTTGTAACGTTCATATCGGCGGCGTTAATATATGCCCCCAGTGGATTACAGTTCCCGGTTGACCTTTATGCTAATCTAGTCAAACAAGACATAACTATCTTGTCAAAGAAAACCAGTGAGCTCTTGATTATAGGTTGACCCTTGTAATTGCGCTTGATTGTCTGGTTCCATCAGCAGACCAGTGGGGGAGGGACATTCCAGCAGAGCGGAGGAGGGTCAGAGGTCGTCGACAGACCTATGTTTAGCATCCATCAGCTAGCAGAGTGAGACGCAGCGGCACTGATGCTCAACGGTGGGTTGCCAGCCAGTTTACCGGGCCATCAAAGGCTGCTGTCACATGACCGTATGGCTTCTCCCTGTAGTCTACCCATCTGCCCCAGTGTCAGAGTCAGACAGGGATACTGGAACGTATAGGAGAAACCCTGAGTTAACTGCGGCCAAAGTGTAAGGTCTTTACTCAGGCAACACGTTTATAATGCAAAACTGAGTAAACATTGACAGAGCTAAAAATACATTGTGACGGGTTCACAGCGTTAACCCTTTTAAAACTTCAGCATTGTTTTATTGAGTGGGAATTTGGTATTAAATATACATGCAGAGACATCTGCTATCTGAAGATATGTAAGTATGAGACTTTGCAGAGTTGTCTCTGACTTCTTCAGTGCTGATGAGGCCTCTTTTGAGGTGTTTAATGCGTCGTCAGGGTCATGTGAACACACCGTGTTTCTTTGAGTAAGGGTCATGTGAACACGCTGTGTTTTTGTTTACTTAGGTTCATGTGAACACACCGTGTTTCTTTGACTCAGGGTCATGTGTGAAGTCTGTCTTGGTCCCCTGCTGTACCAGGACTGTGTCACTTAGTGCAACCTCCGTCCCTTCGAGATCCCAGGCCTTTGAGTTTTGTCACAACAACTTTTGGACAGCAGTTTTTTTTTTAAATAAATCTAATCCCAAAACACTTTCAAGCTAAACTGAATTCTTGGTGATTCATGTTTTGTGTTTACTTGTTGTTTGTCTCTCTAAGCCGGCTTCATCTCCCATTCCATCTCCTCTCATGTCTCCCTGTGACACAACAACTGTTCTTGATGGACAGGGTTGGTACTCCCGTGTCCAATAAGGGGCTTCAGCGGGCGATAATATGAACGAGAGCTCTGGTGAGGAGGACAGCGTACTGGCACTTTGGCATGTTAATTTGACCGTGTATGACGCTTTCGCAAATAGGATTTACTGTACGGGGGGGGGGGACCCATATGAAATGAAATTGCAGTCTTATAAAAATGTACTTTTAAAGAAATTGTGTGAGGGAACTCTGGGTAGTAAATTAAACTCCGCTGGCAGGAAAAGATGAAGCAGGAGGAGGAGGAGGAGGAGGACAGGCTGGAGGGAGGGAGAGGTTTGTGTGGCGCCCGGTATAGCTGATTGTCACAGAGGGAGAGGTAATGGATCTTCCGTGATATAACACCACCTCTACCATTTGACATGTGTTCTATTTTTACTCCATGTTCTTTTGCCAGAGCAGTGGTGTTATTGAAGACAGGCGTTGGGGATTATTAAAAAAGTTGGAAATGTTTTTTCTAATTTAGTACCGGCGATTTTAGCAACTGTTTTCTAAGTTGTGTTAATGTACATGTATGTATTGACTGTTTGTGTGTATGTATGTATGCAAGCTTAGATCCCCTGCTGTACGCTTAGGCTTAGATGAGGCTGGCTATGGTAAAAAATCATCCTAAATGTGAATTTGATTCTGAGCTAAAAATCCTCTCTCCACTCATTTCATATTTTGAACCTAAGGCTGATTCTTTGGTGATTTTCCACACAGCAGACCTGGGCCTTCCATTCGTTGCTACATTTAGAAGCTGAGCTGTGTTGACTTGGCGTTAGATCCACTTAAAGGACATCTTCTCCACACACCGATCCTTGAGACGCGGACTCTTAGAAACTTTAGGACCCGTCAGACTCACTTCATAATACCTTCAGCGGCCTCACTTTCTCTGGGACCCTGTTTACCAGCTGGAGGTCTGAGGGTTAGGGAATGCATAGGCCCATCTGGCAGGCGTCTTGAGCTCTGATAGCGACAGATGAACTCATCATAAGCTTGTGTATAGGAAGGCAGTGTGGCCCCGGGAAATCACTTCCCCTGCTTTTTGAAAGCACCTTCTCCTCCTTCATCCTGTTCCAGTCCAGCATCCAGCCGAGAGTGTTCGCACAACTACTTGACTTTGGCCCTGAAGTTTTGTACTTGAAGTGATGTGCAGTTTTGAATTTCTTACTCACTCTGACTATTCAGTCTTCATTTTTTTTCGGCCTTACATATTATCACCAACTCCATTAGAACGAAGATTTCAAACCAAAAAAAATAAGAATACAATTACTTGTATTATCAAAGGAAGAAGACTGGCCATCTTTGAAGACTGTCTATTCATGTAAAGTTGGGAAAGGAGCCCCGACCTATCACTTTGGTTTTCATTATCAAACACTTAAAGTAATCTTAACTTTTTAATATCCTCTCAGATAGCATCATTATGTCAATCACGGACAGTTGTAATTTTCAGCCAGAGGGCACAGGACAAACCTAAAATATATACTAAAAAAAGCTCTCAAAATCTTTGCTATGTTGGATCAAGGAAAGCTCAGATCATGATAGATTTAAAGTCCTCCATGCATACAACCGCTGGCACATAAACAGTACATATAGCCACTGGCACATATACAGTACATATACCCACTGACACATATACAGTACATATACCCACTGGCACATATACAGTACATATACCCACTGGCACATATACAGTACATATACCCACTGGCACATATTACAGTACATATACCCACTGACACATATACAGTACATATAGCCACTGGCACATATACAGTACATATACCCACTGACACATATTACAGTACATATACCCACTGGCACATATACAGTACATATACCCACTGGCACATATACAGTACATATACCCACTGGCACATATACAGTACAGGGATGTGAGTCTGTACACTGCAAGGGAGTTGCCTTTGTGGCCGACTGTCGCAAGGCTTTTAAATTAAGGTTCAGTGTTGTGCAATCAGGACCATAGTTTTGGAGGCTTTAGAAATGAATTGAAGAGAATAGTACCGTTACTAAGTTGATGACAAGTTGTTTGTATTATGTGTATGGTCATGACCAGAGTAGTATAATGTATTAAAAGAATGCAAAAAAAAATGTTTATTTTTTATATTTTTTTATGAAACACTTCAATTTTTTTTTAAATAATTCAGGGAATAAAAGATTTGTTCTCCTATAAATGTATGAAAATGTCAGTTACGCGTCTCTGGTTCTTCCTTCATACTTCTCAATAAGGCTTTGGATGATAGCAACTTTCAGATATTGTTTCAAATCCTCTGTCTGGAGGAAAAAAGTTATCTCTCTGAAGTTTTGTCACACATTATATAAAGAAAGAGCTTTTTAACATATTCGGTTCCTGCATCGCGGGAACGCTTGTTTGCAAAGCCTCTCTCTCTTTCTCCCATCCTATCAGTCTCTCTGTATGTCTCTCGCTCTACCCTATGTTTCTTTCGCTCCCCTCTTCCCATCAACAGACCACTTTTCCTTTGTATTTTCCTTTGTCTTTCTCAGTCCTCCCTCCCTCCCTCCCTCCCTCCCTCCCTCCCTCCCTCCCTCCCTCCCTCCCTCCCTCCCTCCCTCCCTCCATCTCTTTATTTCTCACTCTCCCATTGTTCTTTCCATTCTCTCTCTCTGTCGATCTCTCTGTCGCTCTCTCTCTCTCTCTCTCTCTCTGTGTCTTTCTCAGTTCTCCCTCCCTCCCTCCCTCCCTCCCTCCCTCCCTCCCTCCCTCCCTCCCTCCCTCCCTCCCTCCCTCCCTCCATCTATTTATTTCTCTCTCTCCCATTGTTCTTTCCATTCTCCCTCCCTCCCTCCCTCCCTCCCTCCCTCCCTCCCTCCCTCCCTCCCTCCCTCCCTCCCTCCCTCCCTCCCTCCCTCCCACACCTCCCTCCCTCCCTCCCTCTCTTTATTTCTCTCTCTCCCATTGTTCTTTCCATTCTCTCTCTCTGTCGCTCTCTCTCTCTCTCTCTCTCTCTCTCTCTCTCTCTCTGTCTTTCTCTCTTCTGCCATTTCACACATCATTTCTCTGCTTAATTGCAGCTGGCTGGAAGTCCACCATATGCCCCTGCAGCTCAACACACCCCATCTACCGCAGTCTAGCGCTAGCTATTCAATTAGCCCACGCTAGACATAACTCAGGCGTGGTGGGCCAGCCATGGCTGTTTGGGCTCTCAGTCACAGAACCACCGTACCAAAGCAGAGTACCCCAACATTATAACAGAACCACCGTGCCAAAGCAGAGTACCCCAACATTATAACAGAACCACCGTACCAAAGCAGAGTACCCCAACATTATAACAGAACCACCGTGCCAAAGCAGAGTACCCCAACATTATAACAGAACCACCATGCCAATGCAGAGTACTCCAACATTATAACAGAACCACCGTACCAAAGCAAAGTACCCCAACATTGTAACAGAACCACCGTGCCAAAGCATAGTACCCCCAACATTATAACAGAACCACCGTGCCAAAGCAGAGTACCACAACATTATAACAAAACCACCGTGCCAAAGCAGAGTTCCCCCAACATTATAACAGAACCACCGTACCAAACCAGAGTACCCCCAACATTATAACAGAACCCCCGTGCCAAACCAGAGTACCCCAACATTATAACAAAACCACCGTGCCAAACCAGAATACCCCAACATTATAACAAAACCACCGTGCCAAAGCAGAGTACCCCAACATTATAACAGAACCACCGTGCCAAAGCAGAGTACCCCAACATTATAACAGAACCACCATGCCAATGCAGAGTACCCCAACATTATAACAGAACCACCGTACCCAAGCAGAGTACCCCAACATTATAACAGAACCACCGTGCCAAAGCAGAGTACCCCCAACATTATAACAGAACCACCGTGCCAAAGCAGAGTACCCCAACATTATAACAGAACCACCGTGCCAAACCAGAGTACCCCCAACATTATAACAGAACCACCGTACCAAACCAGAGTACCCCCAACATTATAACAGAACCCCCGTGCCAAACCAGAGTACCCCAACATTATAACAAAACCACCGTGCCAAACCAGAATACCCCAACATTATAACAAAACCACCGTGCCAAACCAGAATACCCCAACATTATAACAAAACCACTGTGCCAAACCAGAATACCCCAACATTATAACAAAACCACTGTGCCAAAGCAGAATACCCCAACATTATAACAGAACCACTGTGCCAAAGCAGAGTACCCCCACATTATAACAGAACCACTGTGCCAAACCAGAGTACCCCCACATTATAACAGAACCACCGTACCAAAGCAGAGTACCCCAACATTATAACAGAACCACCGTACCAAACCAGAGTACCCCAACATTATAACAGAACCACCGTACCAAAGCAGATTACCCCAACATTATAACAGAACCACCGTACCAAACCAGAGTACCCCAACATCCTCACATGGAAGGAGGGACTAATGGATGAAGGGAATAGAAGCCCCGAGGTGATAGAGCAGTGTAGTGAGTTTGTACGTACATACCTAGGCATTCTACTCACCTGTTTTGTTGCGTCTTATTCCTTTGTCAATAGGACTGAATGCTCATGTTTTTCTAAGGTCGATAAAAAAAGTGAGAAAAAAATAACTGATAGAACAAAAAAAGTGTCTCTTTCAAAAATCCAGAAGTTTGGAGCGCTAAAACTTGTTTCATGTTTTACAGTCAAAAAAGGGATTTTACCTGGCTTTCTTTAATGTCCACGTGACGGTTGCCGATTGACTAAGGTTTGCTCTTTAAATATGTATTTATGGAGAGGTAACGTGTTCCTTAAGGCCTTAATGTTTGGTATTCCCAGCACAAGACAGGCTATTGAATCATTTAGTGGGTTTTGAGAGCTACTTGAGAGCACCATTGTCTTTTATTTTTTTATTTTTTTTATTAGTCTATTATGTGGCATTGAAGCCAGGCATTGGTCTCCATAGAGACATCACTCGTCACCCTGGTCGGTGATGGAACGACACACTGCGGATGAATAACAATAAGCTGAGGTGCAGAAAAAGCTACAAAGAAGAACACAAATACGTTCCGGAATCGTAGTCTAGATTACGAGTACATAGGACTTAGGGAAGTTTGTCAAAAATGTGATATGAAGTGTGATGATTTTGATATGTGCTCAAGGCAGGGTAAAGTTATCATTTTGCTTTTATTGGTTCTGATGTGTGGTGGAAAAGAAAAAGGCAAACTTGATGTATTTCTCAACTTACTTTTCAAAAGCTTTGAACACATAACATTCATCACACCTGCTCCAAATACCACCCCGCCCTCATTCAGGGTGGAAAATAACATTAGAGTAGATTAAACACACACACACACACACACACACACACACACACACACACACACACACACACACACACGCCTGCTCCAAATACCACCCAGCCCTCATTCAGGGTGGAAAATAACATCAGAGTAGATTAAACACACACACACACACACACACACACACACACACACACACACACACACCTGCTCCAAATACCACCCAGCCCTCATTCAGGGTGGAAAATAACATCAGAGTAGATAAAACACACAAATACACACACACAATGACACACACACACACTTCCACACACACACACACACACACACACACACACACACACACACACACAAACACACCCACACTGCTCCCCCAATGCACTCTCTCTCTCTCTGAGCTAACTCTGAGTAATTATCAGGCTTTTAATGATGGCTGTGCATCACCGTTCATTAGAAGAGCTCCTCCAGTCCTCTACAGGGTCCACAAGACCGCTTATCACACACCGCCACTTGATGGACTTAATTCAACCCTATTAACCAACAAGCGTTTGTACTGTATATGTGTGTGTGTGTGTGTGTGTGCGTGCGTGCGTGCGTGTGTGTGTGTGTGTGTGTGTGTGTGTTGGATGCTGTCAGTTGAGTTCAGAAGCCCCCCTTCCCCCCCAAAACGTTAAATTATTTATTTGTTTATAAACTTCCAATCCTTTCCATCTTCGTAACATTGCAAAAATCAGTCACTTTCTGTCCAATAATGATGCAGAAAAGTTCATCCATGCTTTTGTCACTTCTAGATTAGACTACTGCAATGCTCTACTTTCCGGCTACCCGGATAAAGCACTAAATAAACTTCAGTTAGCGCAAAACACAGCTGCTAGAATCTTGACTAGAACCAAACAATTTGATCATATTACTCCAGTGCTAGGCTCTCTACATTGTCTTCCTGTTAAGGCAAGGGCTGAAATCAAAGTTTTACTGCTAAAACAACAAAGCATTACATGGGCTTGCTCCTACCTATCTTTACGATTTGGTCCTGCCGTACATACCTACACGTACGCTATGGTCACAAGACGCAGGCCTCCTAATTGTCCCTAGAATTTCTAAGCAAACAGCTGGAGTCAGGGTTTTCTCCTATAGAGCTCCATTTTTATGGAATGGTCTGCGAATCCATGTGAGAGACACAGACTCGGTCTTTATTGAAGACTCATCTCTTCAGTAGGTCCTATGATTGAGTGCGGTCTGGCCCAGGGGTGTGAAGGTGAACGGAAAGGCACTGGAGCAACGAACCACCTTTGCTGTCTCTGCTTGGCCGGTTCCCCTCTCTCCACTGGGATTCTCTGCCTCTGACCCTATTATGGGGACTCAGTCACTGGCTTACCGGTGCTCTTCCCTGCCATCCCTAGGAGGGGTGCATCGCTTGAGTGGGTTGAGTCACTGACGTAATCACCCTGTCTGGATTTGGCGCCCCTTCGGGTTCCTGCCATGTGGGAGATCGTTGTGGGCTATACTCAGCCTTGTCTCAGGGTAGTAAGTTGGTGGTTGAAGATATCCCTCTTGTGGTGTGGGGACTGTGCTTTTGGCAAAGTGGGTGGGGTTATATCCTGCCTGGTTGGCCCTGTCCGAGGGGGGTCGTCGGACGAGGCCATAGTGTCTCCCGACCCCTCCCGTCTCAGCCTCCAGTATTTATGCTGCAATAGTTTATGTGTCGGAGGGTAGGGTCAGTCTGTTATATCTAGAGTATTTATCGTGTCTTATCCAGTGTCCTGTGTGAATTTAAGTATTTTCCCTCTAATCCTCTCCCTCTCCCTCTCCCTCTCCCTCTCCCTCTCCCTCTCCCTCTCCCTCTCCTCACGGAGGACCAGAGTCCTGGGACCATGCGTCAGGACTACCTGCTTGATGACTCCTTGCTGTCCCCAGTACACCTGGTTGTGCTGCTGCTCCAGTTTCAACTGTTCTGCCTTCCGCTATGGAACCCTGACATGTTAACCGGACGTGCTGTTTTCAACTCTCTCTCTCTACCGCGCCTGCTGTCTCTAACTCTGAATGCTCGACTATAAAAAGCCAACTGCCATTTACTCCCGAGGTGCTGACATGTTGCACACTCTACAGCCACTGTGATTTTTATTATTTGACCCTGCTAGTCGTCTATGAACATTTGAACATCTTGGCCATGTTCTGTTATAATCTCAACCCAGCACAGCCAGAAGAGGACTGGCCACCCCTCATAGCCTGGTTCCTCTCTAGGTTTCTTCCTATCTTCCTGACAGTTTGTCCTAGCCACCGTGCTTCTACACCTGCATTGCTTGCTGTTTGTGGTTTTAGGCTGGGTTTCGGTACAGCACTTTGTGACATTGGCTGATGTAAAAAGGGTTTTATAAATAAATTTGATTGATTATCACAGGAATTAGTCCCTGTATATGTTGTCTATAGTGGTTATAGTGGTTATTCTGTGGTTATTCTGGGGCTGGTTATTCTGGGGCTGTTTACATGCATTCATAGAAACGATACTTTTGACAAACTAATGATAATTTTTTTATTTAGTAACAACAAAATGGGATGAACATGGTATCTGTACGAGGGCCACCGTACTGCTTTGTAAGTGTACACTTGTTGACGTGCCATCGGTGACCGAGAGAGTTAGAAAACTTGGATGGTACTGATACCTAGGGTTGCAAAGTTGTTTTACTAGAAACTTTCTAAGTTTATCCCATAAACTAGCAGAATTATGGAGGATTTGATGTAATCACTAGACATCTAGTGGCCCTTTTGGGTCCTTCAGATTATCACAGGTGTATGTAATTATCCCTGGCCCTCTCTCTGGCTTTATCACGTGTAAAATACACTGGCTGTACAAAACATTAAGGACACCTTCCTAATATTGAGTAGCAGCGTATATTTATCCCAAAAATAACCAGTCATCTTCGTGAATACCGTTGGTTTCAGCATGAAATATCCTTCATATATGTGTTCTACTTACATGTATTTTACTACGTCGAAAATATCGGCATAGTTAAATCTGTATTTGTTGTCAATGTTTTGGAGTCAAACTGGTGGCAGTTGTGGAAAAAGTCAATAGTTGGACGAGTTGCAGAGGTAAATTAAAATAAGGCCATTGTTGATTAGATGCTTTGTTCATTAATTTGTCTATTTTCTCTTGAACCATATGTTCTATCTACTTTTACCAAAGTTACCATAAATTGCCATAGATTTTCGGTAAATTACCAAAATTACTGAAGATTCTGTTAACTTTGATAAATTACCGGTAGCTTTTACAACCCTACTGATAGTCAAAAATCTCCATCCCCAAAATGTAATAACACACCTTGACCTTGACTCTGACCTCTAACTCACAGTCCTTCTCCTCTATTCTCCCCGGTCTCCTCATCCTTCATTTAATAACTGATGAGGAAGAAGAGCGCTTTCCTCTGCTCGGCTGTCAGCGTTCTGAGTGATTGACGTTCGAACAATGGCCGACCTCATCAACCCAGCAAAGGAGTGGCGAGTACATGTTTTAAGATGTCCATTAACCGTGCCTGAGAGGAAATGGAGTTGTGTTTAACCCTGGCCGCATCCTGCAACTTTAAAGGCCTGGGGAGATGCTATTAGCCTTCATTAACCCTTTGTTTAAAATTGTTGTATTGTACATTTACATGTGGTTATCAATACTAGCCTGACACTATATATGTAGGTGGGTGGAGTGTGTGTGAGAGAGTTTTGTGCTCAGGTTAGTTATAGATGTATGGATGAGCTGTGTCTTCAGATGAGCAGGCTACGGTCCTGTCTAGGGTCGTAAGGCTACCTGTTATACCACTGAAACCACTATGGCTACCTCACAATACTGTTGTCTGAGCCACCCACATGGTATGGAAAACCCATTCTAATAAAAAAATAATAAAATAAAACAGATTTCAGATGGCTTGTCTAAATGGCCTGGGCTGCGGCGGTGAGCTTCGGTCCTCTTTCTGAATGTTAATTGGCTTATTTACCTTTATTACAATGAGGTGGTCTGGCTTCAAGGTTGGGGTAAATAGCTGATTATTGTTTCATTTTTCATTTTGTGTTGATAAGAAACCTGTGGGAACTGTGCTTGTTTGGAATCTCAATGATTTGGACAGGAGACGCTGTTTTCTCAAACGTGTGCAACGTGTGCCACTTGTCAATCTCTTCAAGTGATGCTAATGGTTTTGTGAAAAGTAACATCATTTTTGTAGGTTATTGACTGCAGACTTGTGGCCTTGACAGCTTCACAAACAGGCGAGGTCTGTCTGTTATAGAACAAGGTGTCATTCTCACAATTAGAAGATCAATCCAGAATTATGTCACAACCGGGGGGGGGGGGGGGGGGGGGGGGGGGGGATAATTGCTGCTAGAGTTTATTCATCAAGCGCTAGGTTTCCATACTCAGCACATTACTCTGCTGTCTAGATAGTACATTTCTATCACTCACTATATGCCAGGACATCTAAAGATGACCACACTATGCAAATGATGACTTCTTCCTCAGGGTTTATTTTCCTGCTGACAGTTTTGGAGAAAAGCTGCCGTAATAAATTATTTTCCATTGTGGTCCCCCGGGGTTGTGAACTATTCCTCTCGACGCCGTCGAGACTTGACATGTCTTGATGTTATTAAGCGTTTCATTGTTAGTCTACACCTGTTGTTTATGACACCTGTTGTTTATGACACCTGTTGTTTATGTCACCTGTTGTTTATGTCACCTGTTGTTTATGACATGTGTTGTTTATGACACCTGTTGTTTATGACACCTGTTGTTTATGACACCTGTTGTTTATGACACCTGTTGTTTATGACACCTGTTGTTTATGACACCTGTTGTTTATGACACGTGTTGTTTATGACACCTGTTGTTTATGACACCTGTGACAAATACAACTAGTACTTAGGACGATTTAATGGGAATGTTCTCTTGGGGACCTTTGTCTAGTTCCCTCTAAATTACCAGGATGTCACTGAGGACCATGTCAGAACCTGTTTAGGACGTTCTCAGGACTTTTGTTTTATTAGTCCTTAGGATGTCACGTGATGGTCCCAAGGAATCGTTCTCTAGTGGACCTTTTTACAGTTCCCGGTTAGTCCCAGGGACGTTTATAGGACATTCTTGCAACGTTGTGTCATGGACCCCTTTAGGTTTTTGTCACGTGATGGTCCCAGGAGTCCCAACCCATTAAATGTAAATTCATTAAAAAGTACGGTGGTTTTTAAGGAAAGTTGTACGCTGTTCAGCTAAAATAGTGTACAATTCTTTAATCAATGACAGTATGATTACAATCGACATGATCACTCGGCACTAACTTTTCAATATAACCCCACCTTGGATTTGAATTAACAGACTCTGGATTTGAGGTATTTTTGCTGCGCCACAAATGTCTGTAGTTGTTCAGAAGTCCCCTACACATTCATTACCTATAATACATCTCTGTACTTGGCAAAATATTGCCATCTGCACTGCTATTGTAAGGTTGTGTATTTATTTTCTTAGTCAACCTTGTGTTCTGTTTCCTTGTGTTCTTGAACGTAGCCCTGTTTCTTTGTGTTCTTGAACGTAGCCCTGTCTTTCATTTGTGTTCATTGGTTTCACCTTAAGTTAGTTCCTCACCTGGTCTCATCAGCTCCGTATTTAGTTCAGTTCATTCTGTGTGTGTCTTTGTGAGGTATTGCTCCTTTTGACTCTACTAAGCCTTTTCCTAGCTCGTTTGTGAGAACCAGTTATAGCCTTCAGTCCTAGTTTTGATTCAACTGCCTGTGACCACGAGTCCTGCCTTCTGCGAAGGTGAAATAAACACCTACCGCGCCTTGTGTTTGAATCTACACCCTTTTCTCCCTGAGTATTCATTACAACTGTTTTAGTTATCAGTTCATCTGACAATTCTCTCATTGACTTATTTCAGCAATTTGAGTTTGGGTTTTCAGTAGAGTTTAATGTTGGTGATATTTCATTTTAACGTTATTCTTGATGTTATCGTTTTTCTTAAGTGTATTTTTTAAGTGTAGGAATTGGTTCAGAGGTGAAATCAGTCATTGATACAGATATGGTGGCATAGCAGGAAGATTGGAATGCTGCAAACCAAGAGGTTGTGAGTTCAAATCCCAGGTGAGAAGATAAATTGACATTTCTGTAGGAATAAACATACACAATGTAATTATGAATGTCAAATATGAAAGTTGCACACACTATATGCTAAAATCTGTCTGTTTGGGTGTTCCTGGCATTGTCAAAAGAGAGATCTGTGATTGGGTTAGCAGTTCACCAATCATGGGCTTGTAACAAGGGGTGATCTGTAGTGAATCTAGGTTGTGCGTGCCCTGGGTAGAATGTCCTAATGACTCATTGTTTGCAGGGTGTACAACAGAGTGCCATATCATGCAGACCACCCAACTCCTTATATCAACCATGTCCAGGTACTAGCACCATTCAAAAGGGCTATAATATGTCTAGTATGGGTGAGAATTGCCTCCTAAAGTTGGGGACTGGAAAAAAAATTGGAGAGCTGACTGTCACATATGGGGGAAGAATTATATTTTTTCTTTCTCATGCCCAACTTTTATCAGGGGCCTGGTTCAAAGTGAACAATAGTTCCATTAAACGACAAGTCAGAAACAAGCGCCTGAACACCCAGTCTTTCAACTCACAACTCAAGCTGAGAGATGGAATTTCTTGCTCTGGCATTTTGAAATTAAAGTCCTCTCAACGGCAGATGGAGTGAAGAAAAAAGACAAGACAAAAAAAGGAAGGTGTGAAAGCCAAGAAAGAAGAAAACACAAGCAAGGCAGGAGAAGGGTGGCAATTACACTGTAAATAAGATCTCCCCACAGGGAGGTGAACTCCTGGCTGATAGGGCTGTTAACTCCTGGCTGCTAGGGCGGTGCACTCCTGGCTGCTAGGGAGGTGATCTCCTGGCTGCTAGGGCTGTTAACTCCTGGCTGCTAGGGCGGTGCACTCCTGACTGCTAGGGAGGTGATCTCCTGGCTGCTAGGGCTGTTAACTCCTGGCTGCTAGGGCGGTGCACTCCTGGCTGCTAGGGAGGTGATCTCCTGGCTGCTAGGGCTGTTAACTCCTGGCTGCTAGGGCGGTGCACTCTTGGCTGCTAGGGAGGTGAACTCCTGGCTGCTAGGGAGGTGAACTCCTGGATGCTAGGGCGCTGAACTCCTGGCTGCTAGGGCTGTTAATTCTTGGTTGCTAGGGCCGGTGAACTCCTGGCTGCTAGGGAGGTGAACTCCTGGCTGCTAGGGAGGTGAACTCCTGGCTGTGAACTCCTGGCTGCTAGGGAGGTGAACTCCTGGCTGCTAGGGCGGTGAACTCCTGGCTGTTAACTCACGGCTGCTAGGGCGGTGAACTCCTGGCTGCTAGGGAGGTGACCTCCTGGCTGTTAGGGCAGTGAACTCCTGGCTGCTAGGGCGGTGAACTCCTGGCAGCTTGGGCGGTGAACTCCTGGCTGCTAGGGCGGTGAACTCCTGGCTGCTAGGGCTGTTAACTCCTGGCTGCTAGGGCGGTGAACTCCCGGCTGCTAGGGAGTTGAACTCCCGGCTGTTAACTCCTGGCTGCTAGGGCGGTGAACTCCTGGCTGCTAGGGCGGTGCACTCTTGGCTGCTAGGGCGGTGCACTCTTGGCTGCTAGGGCGGTGAACTCCTGGCTGCTAGGGCTGTTAACTCCTGGCTGCTAGGGCGGTGCACTCCTGGCTGCTAGGGAGGTGATCTCCTGGCTGCTAGGGCTGTTAACTCCTGGCTGCTAGGGCGGTGCACTCTTGGCTGCTAGGGAGGTGAACTCCTGGCTGCTAGGGAGGTGAACTCCTGGATGCTAGGGCGCTGAACTCCTGGCTGCTAGGGCTGTTAATTCTTGGTTGCTAGGGCCGGTGAACTCCTGGCTGCTAGGGAGGTGAACTCCTGGCTGCTAGGGAGGTGAACTCCTGCCTGTGAACTCCTGGCTGCTAGGGAGGTGAACTCCTGGCTGCTAGGGCGGTGAACTCCTGGCTGTTAACTCCCGGCTGCTAGGGCTGTTAACTCCTGGCTGTTAACTCACGGCTGCTAGGGCGGTGAACTCCTGGCTGCTAGGGAGGTGACCTCCTGGCTGTTAGGGCAGTGAACTCCTGGCTGCTAGGGCGGTGAACTCCTGGCAGCTTGGGCGGTGAACTCCTGGCTGCTAGGGCGGTGAACTCCTGGCTGCTAGGGCTGTTAACTCCTGGCTGCTAGGGCGGTGAACTCCCGGCTGCTAGGGAGTTGAACTCCCGGCTGTTAACTCCTGGCTGCTAGGGCGGTGAACTCCTGGCTGCTAGGGCGGTGCACTCTTGGCTGCTAGGGCGGTGCACTCTTGGCTGCTAGGGCGGTGAACTCCTGGCTGCTAGGGCGGTAAACTCCTGGCTGCTAGGGAGGTGAAATCCTAGCTGCTAGGGCGGTGAACTCCCGGGTGCTAGGAAGATGAACGCCCAGCTGCTAGGGCGGTGAACTCCCGGCTGTTAACTCCTGGCTGCTAGGGAGTTGAACTCCTGGCTGCTAGGGAGGTGAACTACTGGCTGCTGGGGCGGTAAACTCCTGGCTGCTAGGGCGGTGAATGCCCAGATGCTAGGGCGGTGAACTCCCGACTGTTTACTCCTGGCTGCTAGGGAGTTGATCTCCTGGCTGCTAGGGGGCTGAACTCCTGTCTGCTAGGGCGGTGAACTCCTGGCTGCTAGGGAGGTGACCTCCTGGCTGTTAGGGCAGTGAACTCCTGGCTGCTAGGGCGGTGAACTCCTGGCTGCTAGGGCGGTGAACTCCTGGCTGCTAGGGCGGTGAACTGGCTGCTAGGGCTGTTAACTCCTGGCTGCTAGGGAGGTGAACTCCTGGCTGCTAGGGAGGTGAACTGGCTGCTAGGGCTGTTAACTCCTGGCTGCTAGGGAGGTGAACTCCTGGCTGCTAGGGAGGTGAACTCCTGGCTGCTAGGGCGGTGAACTCCTGGCTGCTAGGGCGGTGAACTGGCTGCTAGGGCTGTTAACTCCTGGCTGCTAGGGAGGTGAACTCCTGGCTGCTAGGGAGGTGAACTTCTGGCTGCTAGGGAGAGGAACTCCTGGCTTCTAGGGGGGTGAACACCTGGCTGCTAGGGCGGTGAACTCCTGGCTGCTAGGGTGGTGAACTCCTGGCTGCTAGGGCGGTGAACTCCTGGCTGCTAGGGCGGTGAACTCCTGGCTGCTAGGGCGGTGCACTCTTGGCTGCTAGGGCGGTGAACTCCTGGCTGCTAGAGAGGTGACCTCCTGGCTGTTAGGGCAGTGAACTCCTGGCTGCTAGGGCGGTGAACTCCTGGCTGCTAGGGTGGTGAACTCCTGGCTGCTAGGGCGGTGAACTCCTGGCTGCTAGGGCAGTGAACTCCTGGCTGCTAGGGCGGTGAACTCCTGGCTGCTAGGGCGGTGAACTCCTGGCTGCTAGGGCGGTGCACTCTTGGCTGCTAGGGCGGTGAACTCCTGGCTGCAAGAGAGGTGACCTCCTGGCTGTTAGGGGAGTGAACTCCTGGCTGCTAGGGCGGTGAACTCCTGGCTGCTAGGGCGGTGAACTGGCTGCTAGGGCTGTTAACTCCTGGCTGCTAGGGAGGTGAACTCCTGGCTGCTAGGGAGGTGAACTGGCTGCTAGGGCTGTTAACTCCTGGCTGCTAGGGAGGTGAACTCCTGGCTGCTAGGGAGGTGAACTCCTGGCTGCTAGGGCGGTGAACTCCTGGCTGCTAGGGCGGTGAACTGGCTGCTAGGGCTGTTAACTCCTGGCTGCTAGGGAGGTGAACTCCTGGCTGCTAGGGAGGTGAACTTCTGGCTGCTAGGGAGAGGAACTCCTGGCTTCTAGGGGGGTGAACACCTGGCTGCTAGGGCGGTGAACTCCTGGCTGCTAGGGTGGTGAACTCCTGGCTGCTAGGGCGGTGAACTCCTGGCTGCTAGGGCGGTGAACTCCTGGCTGCTAGGGCGGTGCACTCTTGGCTGCTAGGGCGGTGAACTCCTGGCTGCTAGAGAGGTGACCTCCTGGCTGTTAGGGCAGTGAACTCCTGGCTGCTAGGGCGGTGAACTCCTGGCTGCTAGGGTGGTGAACTCCTGGCTGCTAGGGCGGTGAACTCCTGGCTGCTAGGGCAGTGAACTCCTGGCTGCTAGGGCGGTGAACTCCTGGCTGCTAGGGCGGTGAACTCCTGGCTGCTAGGGCGGTGCACTCTTGGCTGCTAGGGCGGTGAACTCCTGGCTGCAAGAGAGGTGACCTCCTGGCTGTTAGGGGAGTGAACTCCTGGCTGCTAGGGCGGTGAACTCCTGGCTGCTAGGGCGGTGAACTGGCTGCTAGGGCTGTTAACTCCTGGCTGCTAGGGAGGTGAACTCCTGGCTGCTAGGGAGGTGAACTCCTGGCAGCTTGGGCGGTGAACTCCTGGCTGCTAGGGCGGTGAACTCCTGGCTGCTAGGGCTGTTAACTCCTGGCTGCTAGGGCGGTGAACTCCCGGCTGCTAGGGAGTTGAACTCCCGGCTGTTAACTCCTGGCTGCTAGGGCGGTGAACTCCTGGCTGCTAGGGCGGTGCACTCTTGGCTGCTAGGGCGGTGCACTCTTGGCTGCTAGGGCGGTGAACTCCTGGCTGCTAGGGCTGTTAACTCCTGGCTGCTAGGGCGGTGCACTCCTGGCTGCTAGGGAGGTGATCTCCTGGCTGCTAGGGCTGTTAACTCCTGGCTGCTAGGGCGGTGCACTCTTGGCTGCTAGGGAGGTGAACTCCTGGCTGCTAGGGAGGTGAACTCCTGGATGCTAGGGCGCTGAACTCCTGGCTGCTAGGGCTGTTAATTCTTGGTTGCTAGGGCCGGTGAACTCCTGGCTGCTAGGGAGGTGAACTCCTGGCTGCTAGGGAGGTGAACTCCTGGCTGTGAACTCCTGGCTGCTAGGGAGGTGAACTCCTGGCTGCTAGGGCGGTGAACTCCTGGCTGTTAACTCCCGGCTGCTAGGGCTGTTAACTCCTGGCTGTTAACTCACGGCTGCTAGGGCGGTGAACTCCTGGCTGCTAGGGAGGTGACCTCCTGGCTGTTAGGGCAGTGAACTCCTGGCTGCTAGGGCGGTGAACTCCTGGCAGCTTGGGCGGTGAACTCCTGGCTGCTAGGGCGGTGAACTCCTGGCTGCTAGGGCTGTTAACTCCTGGCTGCTAGGGCGGTGAACTCCCGGCTGCTAGGGAGTTGAACTCCCGGCTGTTAACTCCTGGCTGCTAGGGCGGTGAACTCCTGGCTGCTAGGGCGGTGCACTCTTGGCTGCTAGGGCGGTGCACTCTTGGCTGCTAGGGCGGTGAACTCCTGGCTGCTAGGGCGGTAAACTCCTGGCTGCTAGGGAGGTGAAATCCTAGCTGCTAGGGCGGTGAACTCCCGGGTGCTAGGAAGATGAACGCCCAGCTGCTAGGGCGGTGAACTCCCGGCTGTTAACTCCTGGCTGCTAGGGAGTTGAACTCCTGGCTGCTAGGGAGGTGAACTACTGGCTGCTGGGGCGGTAAACTCCTGGCTGCTAGGGCGGTGAATGCCCAGATGCTAGGGCGGTGAACTCCCGACTGTTTACTCCTGGCTGCTAGGGAGTTGATCTCCTGGCTGCTAGGGGGCTGAACTCCTGTCTGCTAGGGCGGTGAACTCCTGGCTGCTAGGGAGGTGACCTCCTGGCTGTTAGGGCAGTGAACTCCTGGCTGCTAGGGCGGTGAACTCCTGGCTGCTAGGGCGGTGAACTCCTGGCTGCTAGGGCGGTGAACTGGCTGCTAGGGCTGTTAACTCCTGGCTGCTAGGGAGGTGAACTCCTGGCTGCTAGGGAGGTGAACTGGCTGCTAGGGCTGTTAACTCCTGGCTGCTAGGGAGGTGAACTCCTGGCTGCTAGGGAGGTGAACTCCTGGCTGCTAGGGCGGTGAACTCCTGGCTGCTAGGGCGGTGAACTGGCTGCTAGGGCTGTTAACTCCTGGCTGCTAGGGAGGTGAACTCCTGGCTGCTAGGGAGAGGAACTCCTGGCTTCTAGGGGGGTGAACACCTGGCTGCTAGGGCGGTGAACTCCTGGCTGCTAGGGTGGTGAACTCCTGGCTGCTAGGGCGGTGAACTCCTGGCTGCTAGGGCGGTGAACTCCTGGCTGCTAGGGCGGTGCACTCTTGGCTGCTAGGGCGGTGAACTCCTGGCTGCTAGAGAGATGACCTCCTGGCTGTTAGGGCAGTGAACTCCTGGCTGCTAGGGCGGTGAACTCCTGGCTGCTAGGGTGGTGAACTCCTGGCTGCTAGGGCGGTGAACTCCTGGCTGCTAGGGCAGTGAACTCCTGGCTGCTAGGGCGGTGAACTCCTGGCTGCTAGGGCGGTGAACTCCTGGCTGCTAGGGCGGTGCACTCTTGGCTGCTAGGGCGGTGAACTCCTGGCTGCTAGAGAGGTGACCTCCTGGCTGTTAGGGCAGTGAACTCCTGGCTGCTAGGGCGGTGAACTGCTGGCTGCTAGGGCGGTGAACTGGCTGCTAGGGCTGTTAACTCCTGGCTGCTAGGGAGGTGAACTCCTGGCTGCTAGGGAGGTGAACTCCTGGCTGCTAGGGAGAGGAACTCCTGGCTTCTAGGGGGGTGAACACCTGGCTGCTAGGGCGGTGAACTCCTGGCTGCTAGGGTGGTGAACTCCTGGCTGCTAGGGTGGTGAACTCCTGGCTGCTAGGGCGGTGAACTCCTGGCTGCTAGGGCGGTGAACTCCTGGCTGCTAGGGCGGTGAACTCCTGGCTGCTAGGGCGGTGCACTCTTGGCTGCTAGGGCGGTGAACTCCTGGCTGCTAGGGCAGTAAAATCCTGGCTGCTAGGGAGGTGAACTCCTAGCTGCTAGGGCGGTGAACTCCCGGGTGCTAGGACGATGAACGCCCAGCTGCTAGGGCGGTGAACTCCCGGCTGTTAACTCCTGGCTGCTAGGGAGTTGAACTCCTGGCTGCTAGGGAGGTGAACTCCTGGCTGCTAGGGCGGTAAACTCCTGGCTGCTAGGGCGGTGAATGCCCAGAAGCTAGGGCGGTGAACTCCCGGCTGTTAACTCCTGGCTGCTAGGGAGTTGATCTCCTGGCTGCTAGGGGGCTGAACTCCTGTCTGCTAGGGCGGTGAACTCCTGGCTGCTAGGGAGGTGACCTCCTGGCTGTTAGGGCAGTGAACTCCTGGCTGCTAGGGCGGTGAACTCCTGGCTGCTAGGGCGGTGAACTGGCTGCTAGGGCTGTTAACTCCTGGCTGCTAGGGAGGTGAACTCCTGGCTGCTAGGGAGGTGAACTCCTGGCTGCTAGGGAGAGGAACTCCTGGCTTCTAGGGGGGTGAACACCTGGCTGCTACGGCGGTGAACTCCTGGCTGCTAGGGTGGTGAACTCCTTTCTGCTAGGGCGGTGAACTCCTGGCTGCTAGGGCGGTGAACTCCTGGCTGCTAGGGCGGTGAACTCCTGGCTGCTAGGGCGGTGTACTCCTGGCTGCTAGAGTGGTGAGCTCCTGGCTGCTAGGGCGGTGAACTCCCGGCTGCTAGGGCTCTTAACTCCTGTCTGCTAGGGAGTTGACCTCCTGGCTGCTAGGGAGGTGAACTCCCGGCTGTTAACTCCTGGCTGCTAGGGCGGTGAACTCCTGGCTGCTAGGGTGGTCCACTCTTGGCTGCTAGGGCGGTGAACTCCTGGCTGCTAGGGCGGTGAACTCCTGGCTGCTAGGGCGGTAAACTCCTGGCTGCTAGGGCGGTGAACTCCTGGCTGCTAGGGCGGTAAACTCCTGGCTGCTAGGGTGGTGAACTCCTGGCTGCTCGGGAAGTGAACTCTTGTTTGCTAGGGCTGTTAACTCCTAGCTGCTAGGGCGGTAAACTCCTGGTTGCTAGGGCGGTAAACTCCTGGCTGCTAGGGTGGTGAACTCCTGGCTGCTCGGGAAGTGAACTCTTGTTTGCTAGGGCTGTTAACTCCTGGCTGCTCGGGAAGTGAACTCTTGTTTGCTAGGGCTGTTAACTCCTAGCTGCGTGCGCGGTGAACTCCAGAAATATGGCCTTTCTCCGTAGCTTGGTGTGCTTGGAACTTTGTTTTTAGTACTGCGAGGTAATAAAAGGGCTATTCATAGGAAGTGATACTACTAGCTTCAGCATTGACTTTGTTTATAACTACTTAATTGAGGGAAAATGTGCTGGCTACGACTATGATATGTGGTTGTCTCACCTAGCTATCTTAAGATGAATGCACTAATTGGATCAGATCGTCTGCTAAATGACCAACATGTTCATGTAAATACCATGGACTGACTTTTTCACTTTTCCACCGATAGATTGTGTCCAAATGTAACCTCTCTACATATAGTATCCAATGTTCCATTGCATGTCCCCTCTGAACGGTAGCCTGGCATGCTAACACACATTTTGTGTTGATATGAGTTAAGTAATTTCAACATTCTTTAAATTGGAACTATTTCACTGTTCAAGCAATGTGTCACCAAGCAAACGCCAAGTCATTAATCAACACTCACCCCGAAGGGAGGAATGTATTCATCTTCATTCATCAGCCCACCGCAGACGTTGAGAGGAAAGTGATTAGTGTTATATTAAATAAGCAGGTTAACGGGAGACAAGAAGTGTCAAATTATGGATCAATATAGCAGTTATGTTTCAGCTACGTTGAAGGTGCTACAATATTCTTGTGAAAAAGTTTTTCTGAGATATTTCCCATCATCACTGTTCAAATTCAGAGCAAAACAAGTAAGTAGTCCTAGGTAACCACAGAGGAAACATACGTGACTAGTCCTAGGTAACCACAGAGGAAACATAAACATGTTGCCATAGGTAACCACAGAGGAAACATAAACATGTTGTCATAGGTAACCACAGAGGAAACATAAACATGTTGCCATAGGTAACCACAGAGGAAACATAAACATGTTGCCATAGGTAACCACAGAGGAAACATAAACATGTTGCCATAGGTAGCCACAGAGGAAACATACGTAACTAGTCATAGGTAACCACAGAGGAAACATAAACATGTTGCCATAGGTAACCACAGAGGAAACATAAACATGTTGCCATAGGTAGCCACAGAGGAAACATAAACATGTTGTCATAGGTAACCACAGAGGAAACATAAACATGTTGCCATAGGTAACCACAGAGGAAACATAAACATGTTGCCATAGGTAGCCACAGAGGAAACATACGTAACTAGTCATAGGTAACCACAGAGGAAACATAAACATGTTGCCATAGGTAACCACAGAGGAAACATAAACATGTTGCCATAGGTAACCACAGAGGAAACATAAACATGTTGCCATAGGTAGCCACAGAGGAAACATAAACATGTTGTCATAGGTAACCACAGAGGAAACGTAAACATGTTGTCATAGGTAACCACAGAGGAAACATAAACATGTTGCCATAGGTAACCACAGAGGAAACATAAACATGTTGCCATAGGTAGCCACAGAGGAAACATACGTAACTAGTCATAGGTAACCACAGAGGAAACATAAACATGTTGCCATAGGTAACCACAGAGGAAACATAAACATGTTGCCATAGGTAACCACAGAGGAAACATAAACATGTTGTCATAGGTAACCACAGAGGAAACGTAAACATGTTGCCATAGGTAACCACAGAGGAAACATAAACATGTTGCCATTGGTAACCACAGAGGAAACATACGTAACTAGTCATAGGTAACCACAGAGGAAACATAAACATGTTGCCATAGGTAACCACAGAGGAAACATACACATGTTGTCATAGGTAACCACAGAGGAAACATAAACATGTTGCCATAGGTAGCCATAGAAGAAACATAAACATGTTGTCATAGGTAACTACAGAGGAAACATGCGTAACTAGTCATAGGTAACCACAGAGGAAACATAAACATGTTGTCATAGGTAACCACAGAGGAAACATAAACATGTTGCCATAGGTAACCACAGAGGAAACATAAACATGTTGCCATAGGTAGCCACAGAGGAAACATACGTAACTAGTCATAGGTAACCACAGAGGAAACATAAACATGTTGCCATAGGTAACCACAGAGGAAACATAAACATGTTGCCATAGGTAACCACAGAGGAAACATAAACATGTTGCCATAGGTAGCCACAGAGGAAACATAAACATGTTGTCATAGGTAACCACAGAGGAAACATAAACATGTTGCCATAGGTAACCACAGAGGAAACATACGTAACTAGTCATAGGTAACCACAGAGGAAACATATGTAACTAGTCATAGGTAGCCACAGAGGAAACATACGTGACTAGTCCTAGGTAGCCACAGAGGAAACATACGTGACTAGTCCTAGGTAACCACAGAGGAAACATAAACATGTTGTCATAGGTAACCACAGAGGAAACATACGTGACTAGTCCTAGGTAGCCACAGAGGAAACATACGTGACTAGTCCTAGGTAACCACAGAGGAAACATAAACATGTTGTCATAGGTAACCACAGAGGAAACATAAACATGTTGCCATAGGTAACCACAGAGGAAACATAAACATGTTGCCATAGGTAACCACAGAGGAAACATAAACATGTTGCCATAGGTAACCACAGAGGAAACATAAACATGTTGCCATAGGTAGCCACAGAGGAAACATAAACATGTTGTCATAGGTAACCACAGAGGAAATGTAAACATGTTGCCATAGGTAACCACAGAGGAAACATAAACATGTTGCCATAGGTAACCACAGAGGAAACATACGTAACTAGTCATAGGTAACCACAGAGGAAACATACGTAACTAGTCATAGGTAACCACAGAGGAAACATACACATGTTGTCATAGGTAACCACAGAGGAAACATAAACATGTTGCCATAGGTAACCACAGAGGAAACATAAACATGTTGCCATAGGTAACCACAGAGGAAACATACGTGACTAGTCATAGGTAACCACAGAGGAAACATAAACATGTTGCCATAGGTAACCACAGAGGAAACATAAACATGTTGCCATAGGTAGCCACAGAGGAAACATAAACATGTTGTCATAGGTAACCACAGAGGAAACATACATGACTAGTCCTAGGTAGCCACAGAGGAAACATACGTGACTAGTCCTAGGTAACCACAGAGGAAACATAAACATGTTGTCAATGGTAACCACAGAGGAAACATACGTGACTAGTCCTATGTAGCCACAGAGGAAACATACGTGACTAGTCCTAGGTAACCACAGAGGAAACATAAACATGTTGTCATAGGTAACCACAGAGGAAACATAAACATGTTGCCATAGGTAACCACAGAGGAAACATAAACATGTTGCCATAGGTAGCCACAGAGGAAACATAAACATGTTGTCATAGGTAACCACAGAGGAAACGTAAACATGTTGCCATAGGTAACCACAGAGGAAACATAAACATGTTGCCATAGGTAACCACAGAGGAAACATACGTAACTAGTCATAGGTAACCACAGAGGAAACATACGTAACTAGTCATAGGTAACCACAGAGGAAACATACACATGTTGTCATAGGTAACCACAGAGGAAACATAAACATGTTGCCATAGGTAACCACAGAGGAAACATAAACATGTTGCCATAGGTAACCACAGAGGAAACATACGTGACTGGTCCTAGGTAACCACAGAGGAAACATACGAGTCCAAAACTAATCCAAACTCTTACAGTTAGTGGAAATAAAAAATGTTAATGTATAATAAACATAATACACCTCACATTTCAAATCAGGTGTCGTTAATAATGAGCGCTTGTGTTTGAAGGAGCTTCTTCATTAGGGTGAATGAGCCTGTGATTTCCTTCTGCTTTGATGTCACTCCACAAGGCAAAACCTGATTGGGAACAAATGGCTAATGAAGCTCGGAAAAAAAACAACCGTCAAGTTCAGTGAATGTCAGCGCTTCCTTTGACATTAAAAGTTTACAAGGAGAGCCTAAGTCCTTTTGATGTGCCTAACACACCAGAGAGCAACTTCCGACTGGAAGCGTTTGATACTGAGTTGAACAAACTAAAATTGCCTAGATACAAAATCTGAACGTTGGGTCGGCAACGAGCAGCACTTAACCCGCGGAGACGAGAGAGAACGAGAATAGCATTTACTTTCCTGGTTTTAGTTCAATTATTTTTTTTTTTAACAGTTACCTTATGATCTTCCCACTATTACAGAGGAAATGAACTCTATAGCAATCATAATATTGTGACTGGGAACTCTAAAATCCAAATGTTCTAATTTCAAGAAAACATTCTAATGAAGATACAATGTATCTTAGACATCTAGTTCTGTCTATGTCTTCCTGCATTCATTACCTACCTTGAAGTAGGCCTAGATCACAAACCAGTAATGAACAACATGTTCCAAAAGTGGACTCTCATCAGCAAATAAACAAGTAGCTACCTGCATTTATGTAATGATGGCTCTATGCTAATTAGCATAGCTAGTGAGTGGATGGTCCTTTAGAAAGAGAGGAGAGAGGAAAGCATAATTCATTTTCAGATTCTGGCTTTGATGTGCCTAATTGCTCCAAGCTTTCCAACTTCATTAGTCAGTTGTGCTCCCTCGGTGGACGGTGGAGCCCGGTCCCCATGGCTGCCGTGCTGGTTGCCGTGCTGAGGAGAGAGAAGCATGTATGCTGTGTAGGTAGCTGCCTGAGTATTTAAGGGCCGTTAGTATTAGACATGCTACAAGAGCATGAGAGCTTGAGCCAATGCTTTTCATCCAGCTTGTAAACCTGATCTGTTGATTCATGTACGGACTTAGGTCAGTGTTGACTATGTTTGGGGAAAACAATAATATTTATTTGTTTCTGGCAGTCTTGTATGTACATTCTTTCTGTGGGAGAATCTCAATCGTCTGTCCTCGCCTCCTACTTATAACAAACTGGATGAGAAGCTCGTTGGTCCCTCCTCTCTGAGAGGGAAACGAGGAGAGACGACGCAAGAAAATCAAGGCAATGTAATTGAGATTCTCCATGTCTCTTTAGCTCTGTCCCAATGTGGACTTCTGTTGTGATGTGTAGGAGTGACACAATGTAAAGTTTCATTGAAGTCTGATTCTGAGTTAAGTTTGAGAAGCAAACAAGACGTTACTTTTCTTTATCGATCTGACCTTCAGATCAAAGCAATCCACATGAAGTCTAATTTTCAATTTTGTAATAAAAATGTATACAACCATTCAAAAGTTTGGGGTCACTGAGAAATGTCCTTGTTTTTGAAAGAAAAGCATGTTAGCAAAGCTGAAAGCTGTTGTCCTGATTAAAGAAGCAATACAACTGGCCTTCTTTAGACTAGTTGAGTATCTGGAGCATCAGCATTAGTGGGTTCGATTACAGACTTAAAATGGACAGAAACAAAGTACTTTCTTCCGAAACTCGTCAGTCTATTCTGAGAAATGAAGGCTATTCCATACGAAAATTGCCAAGAAACTGAAGGTCTCGTACAACACTGAACAGAACAGCGCAAACTGGCTCTAACCAGAATAGAAAGAGGAGTGGGAGGCCCCGGTGCACAAGTTTGAGAAACAGAGTGTCTGGTTTGCCTCAACCGGCGGTTTCCTTAAATAGTACCGCAAAACAGCAACATCAACAGTGAATCAAATCAAATCAAATGTATTTATATAGCCCTTCGTACATCAGCTGATATCTCAAAGTGCTGTACAGAAACCTAGTCTAAAACCCCAAACAGTAAGCAATGCAGGTGTAGAATCACGGTGGCTAGGAAAAACTCTATAGAAAGGCCAAAACCTAGGAAGAAACCTAGAGAGGAACCAGGCTATGAGGGGTGGCCAGTCCTCTTCTGACTGTGCCGGGTGGAGATTATAACAGAACATGGCCAATATGTTCAAATGTTCATAAATGACCAACATGGTCAAATAATAATAATCATAGGCAGAACAGTTGAAACTGGAGCAGCAGCACGGCCAGGTGGACTCGGGACAGCAAGGAGTCATCATGCCAGGTAGCCCGTGTTGCATGGTCCTAGGGCTCAGGTCCTCCGAGAGAGAGAAAGAATGAGAGAAAGAGAGAATTAGAGATAGCATGCTTAAATTCACACAGGACACCGGATAAGACAGGAGAGGTACTCCAGATATAACAAACTGACCCTAGCTCCCCGACACATAAACTACTGCAGCATAAATACCGGAGGCAGAGACAGGAGGGGTCAGGAGACACTGTGACCCCATCTTATGATACCCCCGGACAGGGCCAAACAGGAAGGATATAACCCCCCCACTTTGCCAAAGCACAGCCCCCACACCACTAGAGGGATATCTTCAACCACCAACTTACCATCCTGAGACAAGGCCGAGTATAGCCCACAAAGATCTCCGCCACGGCACAACCCAAGTGGGGGGCGCCAACCCAGTGAAGAGGTGACTCCGGGATGCTGGCCTTTTAGGGAGAGTTGCAAAGAAAAAGCCATATCTTAGATTGGCCATTAAAAATAAAAGATTGAGATGGGCAAAAGAACACAGACACTGGACAGAGGAATATTGGAAACAAGTGTTATGGAAAGACAAATCTAAGTTTGAAGTATTCTCATCACAAAGAACAATCGTTAGACGCAGAAAAAAATGAAAAGATGCTGGAGGAGTGCTTGACACCTTCTGTCAAGCATGGTGGAGGCAATGTGATCGCCTGGGGGTGCTTTGGTGGTGGCAAAGTGGGAGATTTGTACTTGCTAAAAGGGATCTTGCCATACCCTGTTGACAGTGCTTAATTGGAGCCAATTTCCTCCTACAACAGTACAATGACTCAAAGCACAGCTCCAAACTATGCAAAAACTATTTAGGGAAGAAGCAGTCAGCCGGATTTCTGTCTATAATGGAGTAGCCAGCACAGTCGCTGGATCTCAACCTTACTGAGCTGTTGTGGGAGCAGCTTGACCGTATGGTACGTAGGAAGTGCCCATCAAGTCAATCCAACTTGTGGGAGGTGCTTCAGGAATCATGGTGTGAAATCTCTTCAGAATACATCAACAAATTGACAACTAGAATGCCAAAGGTCTGTGAGGCTGTAATTGCTACAAACGGAGGATTCTTTGATGATAGAAAAATTTGAATGACACAATTATTATTTAAATTAAAAATCATTATTTTGAATCTTGTCAACATCTTGACTATATACTGTATATGCTTTCATGGAAAACAGGAACATTTCTACCACAAACCTTTGAATGGCAGTATATATATTTCTCCAGTCCCCAGTAAAAGGGAAACATCTACAGTTTACTTTCTGGCTCTTTCCTTCAGTCTCAAATGTTCTGTATCAATAATACTATGTGCCTCTAACAATTCACATAATTAAACAGTATCTACAGATGATTAAACCCTTGTGTTGACTTAAGAGTCAAAAATGACCCGTCACTATGTTTAACAGCAGAGAAAACCCCCTCAATATTTTTTTTTTAACTTGAAACGTTATGACTTCCTAGAGTGACCCCAACATTAGAAAAAGTGAAACATCGCCTTCGTTCATATTTCCATGAAAGCTGTACACCACCAGGGTACAAAGATTGTCTTAGGGTCATTTTTGACCAGGCAGTTATAAAATAATTTAGACACCACAAAAACCACAAAAGACACACACACACACTATGAGAAATTAAGATTGTGTGCTACTGAGCATGCGCTGACCAACTGCCAAACGTCTTCACTGACATTTTGAACCTCTCGCTTTCTGTGTCCATAGACCCACTCCCATTTGCATACCGCACCAAGAGATCCACAGATGAGGCTCTCTCTACTGCACTCCACACTGCCCTTTCCCAGCTGGATAAAAGGAACAACTATGTGAGAATGCTATTCATTGAGTAAAGCTCAGCCTTCAACACCATAGAGACCTCAAAGCTAATCACTAAGCTAAGGACCCTGGGACTAAACACCTCCCTTTGCAACTGGATCCTAGATTTCCTGATGGGCTGTCCCCAGGTGGTTAGAGTAGGTAACAACACATCTGCCACTCTGATCTTCAACACGGGGGCCTCTCAGGGGTGTGTGCTCAGTCCCCTCCTGTACTCCCTGTTCGCTTCACTCACTGCCAGGCACAACTGCAACACCATCATTAAGTTTGCTGATGACACAACAATGGTAGGCCTGATCACCGACAATGATGAGACAGCCTATAGGGTGGAGGTCAGAGACCTGACTGTGTGGTGCAAGGACAAAAACCTCTCCCTCAATGTGATCAAGGAGATGATTGTGGACTACAGGAAAAGAAGGACAGAGCACTCCCCCATTCTCATCGACTGGGCTGTGGTGGAGCAGGTTGACAGCTTCAATATCCTTGTCGTCCACATCACCAACAAACTAACATGGTCCAAGCATATCAAGACAGTCGAGAAGAGGGCACGACAAAACCTGTTCCTGTCATAGACTGTTCTCTCTGCTACTGCATGGCAAGCGATAACGGTTCACCAAGTCTAGGTCCAAAAGGCTTCTAACTTCTTGGTGAAAGGGGGGCAGTATTGAGTAGCTTGGATGAATAAGGTGCCCAGAGTAAACTGCCTGCTACTCTGTCCCATATGCTAATATATGCATATTATTAGTAGTATTGGATAGAAACTACTCTGAAGTTTCTAAAACTGTTTGAATGATGTCTGTGAGTATAACATAACTCATATGGCAGGCGAAAACCTGAGACAAATCCAACCAGGAAGTGGGAAATCTGAGGTTTGTAGTTTCATTTAAGTGATTGCCTATCCAATATGCTTTGTCTATGGGTCCAGATTGCACTTCCCAAGGCATCCAGCAGATGTCAACAGTGTTTAGACAGTTGTTTGAGGCTTCTTTTGTACAACGGGGTCGAATAAGAGCTGTTTCAACAAGTGGACTAGGTTGTGGCCAATCAGTTGTTTCCTGCGCGGTCACGCGGCACGCCGTTCCTTCTATTTCATCTGTAATGAATACACTATTGTCCAGTTCTAATATTATTGAAGATTTATTATAAAAAGACCCTTAGGATTGACTGTAAACATCGTTTGACATGTTTCTACAAACTGTAATGGAACTCTTTGGACTTTTCGTCTGGATTTTGCGCTCGTGCATTGTGACTAAATGCTCAAACAAAACGGATGTATTTGGACATACATATGGACGTAATCGAACAAAACAAACATTTATTGTGGGAGTCCTGGGAGTGCATTCCGATGAAGATCAGCAAAGGTAAGTGAAGATTTATATTTATGACTTTTGTTGACTCCACAACTTGGCGGGTAACTGTATGGCTTGCTTTTGTGGCTGATCGCTGTTCTCAGATGATTGAATATTGTGCTTTTGCCGTAAAGCTTTTTTGAAATCTGAACATGTTGATCTTTAGTTCTATGTAAAACATCTATCTTTCATCAAAGTTTATGATGCGTATTTCTCTTATTTGATTTGGCTCTCTGCAATTTCTCCAGATGTTTTGGAGGCATTTCTGAACATGGCGCCAAAGTAAACAGAGGTTTTTGGATATAAACATGAACTTGATCGAACAAAACATACAAGTATTTTGTAACATTGAGTCGTTGGAGTATCATCTGATGAAGATCGTCAAAGGTTAGTGATTAATTGTATCTATATTTCTGCTTTTTGTGACACCTCTCTTTGGTTGGAAAATGGCTGAATGCTTTCTGCTGACCAAACATAATGATATGTTCTGCTTTCTGCTGACCTAACATAATGATATCTTCTGCTTTCTAGGACTGCAGTAACAGTGGATGAGCCACTCGTTCCATTTTCACTGTTCATTTTATAATGTATTGCTGTAATATCATTGATTCATGTGATCGTTGTCTGTGACACTTATACTAATTACTGATAGTAATCTATTTTGTCAAAAGGTCGCTGTCCTTTCCGGCAGTATATGCCCAGCAAGCCAGCAAAATACGGCATTAAGATATGGGTGGCCTGTGACGAACAATCCAGATACGCTTGAAAGATGCAAGTCTACACAGGGAAGCCGACCAGTGGAGGCCCGGAGAAGAACCAGGGGATGCGGGTTGTGCCTGATGTGACAAATGGAATGATGGGGCACAATGTCACTTGTGACAATTTGTTCACCTCTTATGAACTCAGCCAGCAGCTCCTGAAGAGGAAGATCACCATGGTTGGGACAGTCAGAAAGAACAAGCCTGAGCTCCAACTGCACTCAACAAGGAGGAGGGAGGTCTTCTCATCAAAGTTTACCTTTCACCCCATCACCACTCTAGTTTCTGACCTCCCAAAGAGGAACAAGAATGTGGTCCTCCTGAGCATACACCGCACAAAACGGCTGAGATCAGAGATCGTGAGGACAGGAATCCAGCCATCACCCTGGAATACAACCACAACAAAGTAGGCGTGGACAACCTGGGCAATGTGATTGGAACTTACAGCTGCAGGAGGATGACTTCCCACTGGCCACCGGTCGTCTTTCAAAACATCATTGATATTCCATATCACGAAGGCATTGTATGAGGACACAATATCAACCCTACCTCGATGCCTGATAAGCAGAACAAGATGAGGGTGTTCCTGGAGCAGATGTGAAAGGCACTTGTAACCCCACACATTCAAAGAAGGGAGCGCCTCCCTTGCACAGCAGCTCTCTGCAGCGCTTGTGAAAGCTGTTCAGGGGGCTGCATCTTGTCCTGATCCACCTGAGGCTGCAGCTGGGCCAGGCAAGAGGAGGAGATGCCAATTCTGCCCCCCAAAGAAGGACTGTAAAACAAATACCATGTGCTGCTCATGTGAGAAATACATCTGCAAAGTCCATGTACACACACTTGTATACTGTCCTACATGTGCTAATTACCATTGATTGATTTATGTTCTTTAAATGTTTGTTTTGTATCTATTATCTTATTTTATTCTTATTTATTGTTGTTGTTTATATACCTTGTGGGTGGGGGAAATGGTTAAAGAAATGGGAGTAGACTGGTATTTTGTAGTTGAATTCCTCATTGTACAGTATATAATAATATATCACTATGTTGCCAAAAAAGTTTAAGACTGTTATTGTTTCCCTTCAATGAAATGCATTCAAAACTACTTTCTACAGATTTATGATACTTTCTTAGGCTATACAAGTGCAATCTCTTCCTAAAAAAATATGTTTACACCTATGCAGTACCTTTAACAATAATAAGCCTCTACTTTATTAAAGAAAACAATTGTGACAAATGTGTTGTAATAAAAACGAGTGGTGTCCACTGATTTAAATGCAGTCTCTCTGCATTGTGAAGAGAGAAAACCCAGATATTCACAACGTTTGGGATGAATGACAGGTTGTTTCTTCATAATAGATTAGGTTTTTAAAATTCAATTAAGCTGCTTCATTTGAGGGGTTTAATGAAGGCCGGTCATTTTGAACTTTTAGGAGAAGGGGAGTATACAGACTGTTGAGACTACACAACTACACAAGGGTTAAGGTTAGACACAAAGGTAATCCCATAATGCCTCCATTTTATCTAAAATGACAGGTCCTTGAATAATATTGAAAGTAAAACACTACTTAAAGTAGTGTCAATAAATCCAGTATGACTAACATATTTTGATGATTCCTAAACAGTATACCCTTACTTCCTAAACTTAACTACCAGCTCAACTGTTTCAGAAGACAGGAGTGACAGAGAGTAGAGTATGGGAGACAAAAAAATGGATGAAGACAAGAAGGGAGAAGTAAGGGACGGGACAGGAAGACATCAATCTATTTTTCAATTAAACGTATTTATAAAGCCCTTTTTACGTCAGCCGATGTCACAAAGTGCTATTAAGAAACCCTGCCTTAAACCCCAAACAGCAAGCAATGCAGTTGTAGATGCACGGTGGCTAGGAAAAACTCCCTAGAGAGGCAGGAACCTAGGAAGAAACCTAGAGAGGAACCAGGCTCTGAGGGGTTGCCAGTCCTGTTCTGGCTGTTCCGGGTGGAGATTATAACAGAACATGGCCAAGATATTCAAACATTCATAGATCAACAGCAGGGTCAAACAATAATAATAATCACAGTGGTTGTAGAGTGTGCAACAGGTCAGCACCTCAGGAGTAAATGTCAGTTGGCTTTTCATAGCCGAGCATTCAGAGTTAGAGACAACAGGTGCTGTAGTGAGAGAGAGTTGACAACAGCAGGTCTGGGACAAGGTAGCACGTCCGGTTAACTTCTTGGTTAATTTCTTGATGCACCCATCCCGTTAGCGGGATCATTTTCGTCAACATCTTCTGAATTGCAAATTCAAATTAAAGTACTAAAAATATTTAATTTTCATGAAATCACACGTGCAATATTGTTGTTAATCCACCTGGAGTGTCAGATTTCAAAAAAGCTTTTCAGCGATAGCATACCAAGCGTTTATGTAAGGACATCTCTCTCAGCAGACAAAACATTACAAACAGGTAGCAGCAAAGTAGATTGGTCACGAAAGTCAGAAAAGCAATAAAATGAATCGCTTACCGTTCTCACGAGACTCCCAGTTACACAATAAATGTTCCTTTTGATACATAAAGATGATTTTTATCTCCAAAACACCTCCATTTGGTTTTCGCGTTTTGTTCAGTAATCCACAGGCTCGAGTGGTCACGACGGGGCAGACGAAAATTGCAAATAGTATCCGTAGAGTTTGTAGAAACATGTCAAACGTTTTTTATAATCAATCATCATGTTGTTTTTACAATAAATAATCGATAATATTTTATCTGGTTGATATCCGTTTAAATGGAGGACAGGCATGCAATGGAACAGGGAGATTTATTTCTCTTAGGCACTTCCTGGTTGGATTCTCCTCAGGTATTCGCCTGCAATATCAGTTTTGTTATACTCACAGACAATATTTTCACAGTTTTGGAAACTTTAGAGTGTTTAATATCCTAATCTGACAATTATATGCATATTCTAGATTCTGGGCCTGAGAAATAGGCAGTTTCATTTGGGTACGTTTTTCATCCAAACATCAAAATACTGCCCCCTACACTCAAGAGGTTTTAACAGGTCAGGGTTCCTTAGCCAAAGGCAGAACAGTTGAAACTGAAGCAGCAGCACAACTAGGTAGACTGAATACAGCAAGGAGTGATCAGGCCAGGTAGTCCTGAGGCATGGTCCCAGGGCTCAGGTACCCTGGGAGGAGAGGGAGAGAGAATTAGAGGGAGCATTCTTAAATTCACTCAGGACACCAGACAAGACAGGAGAAATACTCCAGACATAACAGACTGACCCTAGTCACCCCGACACACATTATTGCAGCATAAATACTGGAGGCAGGAGGGGTCAGGAAGACACTGTGCCCCGTCCGACAATACCCCGCACAGGGCTAACCAGGCAGGATATAACCCCAACCACTTTGCCAAAGCACAGCCCTCACACCTCTAGGGGGATATCTTCAACCATCAACTTACTAAGGGACGGGACAGGAAGAGATGGGTGGAGGAGTAAGGGACGGGACAGGAAGAGATGGGTGGAGGAGTAAGGGACGGGACAGAAAGACATGGGTGGAGAAGTAAGGGACGGGACAGGAAGACATGGGTGGAGGAGTAAGGGACGGTACAGGAAGACATGGGTGGAGGAGTAAGGGACGGGACAGGAAGACATGGGTGGAGGAGTAAGGGACGGTACAGGAAGACATGGGTGGAGGAGTAAGGGACGGTACAGGAAGACATGGGTGGAGGAGTAAGGGACGGGACAGGAAGACATGGGTGGAGGAGTAAGGGACGGGATAGGAAGACATGGGTGGAGGAGTAAGGGACGGGACAGGAAGACATGGGTGGAGGAGTAAGGACGGGACAGGAAGACATGGGTGGAGGAGTATAGGACGGGACAGGAAGACATCAGGGGCAGTATAGAGATTGATTAGAGATCCATGATTGATATCGATAGGGGAAGAAACTTTTCAATCTGTTTTTTTTGGTTACTTAAACATTTAGACAAGAAAGATTAATGTCGAAATCAAGAATCATGTTTGTTGAAATTAACTGATGGACTCCGTTTTGTCCTCTGTTGTCGTCGGGGATGAAAATGCTTTGCCTCGCTTTCTATCACTAATTGTATGTTAATGATGCCAATGGTGATAGTCCTACTGTTACTACCCACAATGACCTAGACTGCATCAGTAACATCCTGACTACCCACAGCCACAAAATACCTCATAGACTGGCTCCTAATACCTCACTATGTCTGGGACTGTTTCTAAAGTTTAGGAGCCCGAAATAGTGAGCCAATGGCAGATTAAGACCTATTTTACACTACACCCCTCAGAACCCAGAGAGAGAGGGCTAAATGAAGAGAGTTAGATGTTAAAGATTTGCTGGAACGAGCAATTTTTTCCAGGGCTTGGTTGTAGTGCATGGTGGGAATTGTTGTAGCTAATGAGATCCGGTGGACTGAGTGTGCAGGCCCCTGAGAGCCCTGCGTTTTTCCTTACAGGGCCTGAGACTCGCTGACTCGCTGAAACACCTTTTCCCCCTCAGACTTTGTTTTTCCACACATACCCACCATATACTGACTCTGGGAAACTCCAAGAGAGCCGTTGACTCCCAGAGACCTCATCTGTTTACTTGTATGACCGCCTGTGGTTGGTTGGTTGTGTTGTGTTGCAGAGCAAGGGGGATAATTGGTTTGCGGACTTGTTTTTTTTTTATCATCAGTTTCTAATGAAATGCGTTTTTAGTAAAAAGGACAAGGCACAGGGGGATTTTAGATGCTGGTTTTTGTAGACGTTCAGCAAATACTGTCACCGCTAGCATCCCACTTATTTACACGGGATAATAGGGGGTATTTGTCACAGAACTACAGTATGTGGAAGATTTTTGGAATAGGACTATTGGTTTGTGACTATCACAGTAGTTTGGCCACACACACACACACACACACACACACACACACACACACACACACACACACACACACACACACTGGAGTATATAGCAAGTTAGCAAGTTACTGTGGTCCTGCATTGAAGGAGTTTTTCAGTACAGTCTTTCACTCCTGAATGCAGTGCACACTCTCTAGACGGCCCCATGAATGTTGATGTGTCTGCATCTCGCCTTGGCCCTCCCACCCTTCAGTCAAGCACCCGTAGTCTCCAAAGCGCGCAACAATGCACGTTTAAGTCGTTAAGTAATTAAGAGTCCCTTTAGCAGAAAATATCACTTTTAATTTGGCTCAGGCCGCTCGGCGTTAAAATCTCAGCACTGATGATCCATAATTCAGTCTCATTAAAACACATTAAATTCAGATTTCTGTTGACAGCACATAAATGAGAACGTCTTCATCAGCAGCTGGGTGGATTATATTCCTAAAATGTTGCTAACGTGTTAAGAGGTAAACCACAGGAGGGACAGGGAGGAGGCAGGGAGACGTTGGTGATCATAACCTGTGTGCAGAGCTTGTGTACTACCATTCAATTCAGAGCTTATACTACCATTAAATTCAGAGCTTGTATACAACCATTAAATTCAGAGCTTATACTACCATTACATTCAGAGCTTGTATACCACCATTAAATTCAGAGCTTATACTACCATTAAATTCAGAGCTTATACTACCATTAAATTCAGAGCTTGTATACTACCATTAAATTCAGAGCTTATACTACCATTAAATTCAGAGCTTATACTACCATTAAATTCAGAGCTTATACTAACTACCATTAAATTCAGAGCTTGTATACTACCCTGAAATTCAGAGCTTATACTACCATTAAATTCAGAGCTTATACTACCATTAAATTCAGAGCTTGTATACTACCATTAAATTCAGAGCTTATACTACCATTAAATTCAGAGCTTGTATACTACCCTTAAATTCAGAGCTTATACTACCATTAAATTCAGAGCTTGTATACTACCCTGAAATTCAAAGCTTATACTACCATTAAATTCAAAGCTTGTATACTACCATTAAATTCAGAGCTTATACTACCATTAAATTCAGAGCTTATACTACCATTAAATGCATAGCTAGTATACTACCATTAAGTTCAGCATTGATTTAAGATAAAACACAAACTATTAAACATTCACATTCCACTGACCGAAGCCCTTCGCCACTGACCGAAGCCCTTCGCCACTGACCAAAGCCCATCGCCACTGACCGAAGCCCTTTGCCACTGACCGAAGCCCATCTCCACTGACCGAAGCCCATCGCCACTGACCGAAGCCCATCGCCACTGACCGAAGCCCTTCGCCACTGACCGAAGCCCTTTGCCACTGACCGAAGCCCTTCGCCACTGACCGAAGCCCATCGCCACTGACCGAAGCCCTTCGCCACTGACCGAAGCCCATCGCCACTGACCAAAGCCCATCGCCACTGTATTTACATGTGAAAACACTAGCACTCGTTATTAAAAAGAGAGACTAAAGTTGTCTGTCTGGGTGGTAGGTTGGAGTGGAGAGGGGAAGAGGCAGTGGGGAGCAGAGGGAGGGAGGATGCGGAGCTTGGGAAGGGGAAAGGGGAGAGGGGGGAGGGGGCAGTGGGGAACAGGAAGAGGGGGAGTGGGGGGGAGGGGAAGTGGGGAGCAGGGGAGAGACAGTGGGGAGCATTGGGGATCCTGGGATGGCGGGAGTGGGGGAGGGGGAGACGAGAGTGGTGGAGGGGGGAGTGGCAGGGGGGGAGTGGGAGTCGAGGAGGGGATGAATTTCTATATCACGTTTGTTTTTGTCTGTTAGACCGGCGTTGTCAGACAGGTTTAAATTGTGTGTTCTGGTCTGGTCTGTGTTCTGGTGTGTGTTCTGTTCTGGTCTGTGTTCTGGTCTGTGTTCTGGTCTGGTCTGTGTTCTGGTCTGTGTTCTGGTGTGTGTTCTGGTCTGTGTGTTCTGGTCTGGTGTGTGTCACCTATGTCTGTTTTTGTTTCTGTTTGTGTAGTGTTGTATTGTTCTATACAGCTTTCTCATTAGTGCTTGAATGTCCAACCGAGCCTTGTGAATACCAGAGTTCTCTTAAACTCATGTATTCATGTATTGGAGCATTAATGTGTTCTCTCTCACACGGCACCTTTTGTTCTCTTCATCTCTATGGTGATTCTCAATCCGTTATGCGTTCTAAACAAAGTGGCAGGGTTCCCGCCTTGGTCCCCACCTCGCCGTATCACAGATAATTGTGAGACAAATAGAACACCGCTTCCATTTGCCAGTTGTGAGGAAGAGGTGATAATTAATATGCCATGCCCGATATTCGACGCAATTGGTTTTTACAATTGGCTCAGAGGAAGGTCGCCCCAACAGCACTTAAGTAATTAATATAACAAAACAGTTTTGAAAGGACTACACATGTCGACGAGGCTTTCGATCGTCCGTGGTCGTGGCTCAGGAGAAAGCAAATCAAGAGACGGCAATTACAGAAGTGAGTGTGAATGAGGGCCAGAGACAGAGAGAAAGATATGCTAAAATACTGTTTTTTTTTCACAGTGATATAGCGTAATGTGTGTTTTACCTGCTTACACCCAGATCTGGCTTTGAAATGCAAGGATAGCTGAGAAATGGAGTAGAGCTGAGAAATGGAGGAGAGCTGAGAAATGCAGCAGAGCAGAGAAATGGAGGAGAGCAGAGAAATGGAGGAGAGAAGAGAAATGCAGGAGAGCTGAGAAATGCAAGGAGAGCTGAGAAATGCAAGGAGAGCTGAGAAATGGAGGAGAGCTGAGAAATGGAGTAATATAAGTGATTATATATGGAACTGGACAGCAAGTTTGTATCAGGATAGGGCTGAAGGCATGGTATGGGGATAGGGCTGAAGGCATGATATGGGGGATAGGGCTGAAGGCATGGTATGGGGATAGGGCTGAAGGCATGGTATGGGGATAGGGCTGAAGGCATGGTAATGGGATAGGGCTGAAGGCATGGTATGGGGATAGGGCTGAAGGCATGGTATGGGGATAGGGCTGAAGGCATGGTATGGGGATAGGGCTGAAGGCATGGTATGGGGATAGGGCTGAAGGCATGGTAATGGGATAGGGCTGAAGGCATGGTATGGGGATAGGGCTGAAGGCATGGTATGGGGATAGGGCTGAAGGCATGGTATGGGGATAGGGCTGAAGGCATGGTATGGGGATAGGGCTGAAGGCATTGTATGGGGATAGGGCTGGAGGCATGGTATGGGGATAGGGCTGGAGGCATGGTATGGGGATAGGGCTGGAGGCATGGTTTGGGGGGGTGGCTGAGGAGACCGTAGCTGTAGTGTCTGAGGTAATGTGTGGCTTCACCGCTGTCAGTAGGCCCTTTCTTCTTGTGCTTGGTACTGTAATGGGGATTGTGTGTGTGTGTCTATTGTTTAAAGGTCTAGGTACTGAAATGGGGATTGTGTATGTGTGTGTGTGTGTGTGTGTCTATTGTTTAAATGTCTAGGTACTGTAATGGGGATTGTGTGTACCTATTACTTGAAGGTCTAGGCACTGCAATGGGGAGTTTTTCTACCAAACATAAAGACATAATCTTGTTTATCTCTCTCCATTGTCAGACAGTTTCCTTGGATGTTAGCGAAAGACATGTTATGGTCGGTGAACATTCATTAAAGTCATCACTCAAGGTACCAAAGTACATTAGGTTTTAGTGTAGATTGACCAGGCATTCCATAGTTCACTAGACAATACGTTACTTGGCCATTTGGCTGTAATTGTTGAGCATTCGTGCATAATGGAACAGGGTGGCCATTTTCAGTCATAATGGAACACGGTGGCCATTTTGAGACAAACAGTCACCTCTTTAGGCAGTGTAGCAGTAAAATGGATACATATTCAAATGCATATGCTCATCCACAGAATATTTTCACGTTTCAATGTTCAAAGGATAAAGCTAAGAACATGAACCACTTAATAGTTAGGAACACTAACGATATGGAAGAAAAGGAAACTTATTCTACAAGAACCTGTCCCTAAAAACACACCCTATGGAACAGTTCTTGGAAAGCTGTTCACAATTCACCAATGAATTGACCCACGTATAATCCTTAAATGACGTGGAAACAGGAAATACAATTAATTCCATGACAGAATTAAAATCTAATTGACCAATGTAGACATTCTCAAATATATGCAGCTTAAATGTTCTATGTCACAAAATGTTGATCCGAACTCTTTGAATATGAAGAACCATGTTGAAGGAATCCTATTGGAATCAGATAATGATACTCATATGATAGGCAAGACAGGTATACAAAACCTTGCAGAGAGCCTAACAGACAATCTCTATTGGAACCAGGACCTAACAATAGCTGATATTGGCACAAGATGGAGGGATTGTTGGAATGTGGCAAACTAAAATAACGTTAACTTAAATGTACGCTTAATCCAGTATAAACTAATGTACAAAATGTATGAACAGACATAATTCACAAAGGTCTACAGTTGTAATGAATACTCGGGGAGAAAAAGTTGCAGATTCACGTGCAGAGCGTGACAGATGTTTATTGAGCCTTCTCAGAAGGCAGGAATCGTGGTCACAGTTAGGCAGTCAAAAATTAATTACCTGACAACCATATAAACAGAAAGAACTGAACAAAATAGGGAGCTGATAAGACCAGGTGAGAAACAAACACAGGTGAAATCAATGAACCAAAACGCTGGTTCTACGAGGTCGTGGACTGACCAGACGTTCTGCGTTGAGGCTGAAGTCCAGTGGGTCTGTTCGGAGGTCGAACCAGACAACCTATTTTTGAAAAACGGTGTACTATGACAAGGATTGTGGTGTTACCAGAGGATTCAGGAAGGTCTGTGATGACGTCAACAGCTGTTGGACCAGGGTCTGTGAGGGATTGGCAAAGGTTGAAGCTTCCCGGAAGGGAGATGATGAGGGCTTTTGGTTTGGGCGCAGACTGGAAAGGAGAGCAAATTATCCCTTACGTCAGATGCCAGTGAGGAACACCAGAACTTCTGGGATAGAAGTTTGGTGGTTCGTGTAATGTCCGGATGTCATGACCCCAAGGACATGTGACACCATTGCATCAATCTGGGGTCTAACAGCTGCTGGTACGTAACTCCTCCCAGCTGGTGTCTCAGGAGGAGCCGGGTCTGAGGTTAGGGCTTCTTGTATGCCAGTGTGAACCTCCCACTGTACCAGTCCCATAATGCAAGACAATGGAAGAATGGGTGTAGGGTGGTCTGAGTTACTGGTCGGAAGGTAAAACTGGCAGGAGAGAGCATCAACATTTTTCTTTCCATGGATGTAAGTAACATGAACATGAAAGAGTGTGAAGAGAGCCCAGTAGGCTTGTCTGGGGTTTAACCTCTTGGCCCCTTTGATATATTCCATATTACGATGATCTGTTAGGACGAGAAAGGGATGTTGTGCGCCCTCCAACTATTGGTGCCACTCCTCGAGGGCCAGCTTAATGGTGAGGAGTTCTGTTCCCCACATTGTAATTCCTCTCAGCGGGGTATAACTTCACGAAGGCACAGGGATGTGATTTGGCAGGTGTTCCCACCTGCTGAGAGAGTACGGCTCCTACTCCTACTTCAGAGGTATCCACCTGCAGGGTGAAAGGAAGGGTTGGATCAGGTTGGCGAAGGACAGGAGCTGACGTGAAGAGGTTTTTCAAGTTGTTGAAAGCAGTCAGGGCTGTATCAGTCTATTGAAGGGTCCAGTTCTTTTGGCTTGTAAGGACAGTGAGGGGAGCGGCAGTAGAACTGAAGTTCCGCATGAACCGGCGATAGAAGTTGGTGAACCCAATGAAACGTTGGAGATCCTTAGCGGTGGTGGGTTTGGGCCAGTTATTGACAGCGGTGACTTTGTTCTCCTCCATGCTGACCCCTCCAGGTTTCAGAACAAATGCGTGGAAGTTTACCGAGGTTACATGGAAGGCGCTCTTTTCAGTCTTCACAAAAAGGTTATGGTCAAGGAGCCGTTGAAGAACCTGCACATGCTGTATGTGTTCCTTCAGGGAGTAAATCAGGTTGTCATCAATGTAGACGATGAGAAAGCGGTCGATCATATCCTGGAAAACATTGTTCATAAAGGATTGGAAGATGGCAGAGGCAGTCATAAGGCCGTAGGGCAGGACCAGGTGTTTGAGTGGTGATAAAGGCCGTCTTTCATTCGCCGTCTTCACATAATATACGGTTATATGCACTTCGCAGGTCGGGTTTAGTATAGATGTTGGAGTGGCCCACTTGTTCAAGAGTCGCTGGGTTAAGAGGAAGAAGGAAACGGTTCTTGACCGTGATGTTATTCAGGGAATGAAAATCAATACATGGACGGAGACCACCGTCCTTTTTTCCAGCGAAGACGAAGACACAGGACGCAGCCGGGGAAGAATAAGGACAAATTAAACCGTTTGAGTAATTCATCAATGTAGTTCTCCATTGCCTCATTTCTGGGATAGAAAGGGGGTAAACACGGCCCTTAGTGGGGACACTACTGGGAGTAAGTCAATAGCACAGTCTCCTGGGCGATGTGGTGGCAGAGTGGAGGCCTTGGTTTTGCTGAAAACATTGCTATACTGGGCGCATTCAGATGGTATGGTGGGTGGCATTGCTGAGGCAGAGTCCTCAATGGTGGTGGCTCTTCAGGGTAAACTGAGACCACTGAAGAAGCAGTAGTTCACCTTGTTGCTACGATATGTCAGGGTCATGACGACAAAGCCAGGGGTGTCAAAGGATGAGTGGCTGTTTGGGGGATGAGAGTCCCATGAGTTGAATGGTTCCGGTGTGGAAGACTCCAATCAGGAGGGTGACGCTCTGTCTCAGGCGCGTGATGAAGCCTGTGCCCAATGGCTGCCAGTCCTGGGTATTAATCCTTAACCTATCTAGAGTATGTGGGAAGCTAGCGTCCCACCTGGCCAACATCCAGTGAGATTGCAGAGTGCCAAATTCAAATACAGAAATACTCGTTATAATAATTCAGAAAAGATACAACTATTTTACATCGGTTTAAAGATTAACTTCTTGTGAATCCAACCACGGTATCAGATTTAAAAAATGCTATACGGCAAAAGCATACCTTACAATTATTTGAGAACATAGCCCAGCAGACAAATCATTACAAACAGTAACCAGCCAAGTAGAAGAGTTGCACAAGTCAGAAATAGAGATAAAATTAACCATTTACCTTTGATGATCTTCATATGGTTGCACTCAGAAGACATTCATTTACTCAGTAAACATTCCTTTTGTTCAATAAAGTCTCTTTATATCCAAAAACTTCAGTTTTGTCCGCGTGTTTTCTTCAGTAATTCACAGGCTCAAACGCAGTCACAACAGGCAGACAAAAAAATCCAAATAGTATCCGTAAAGTTTGTAGAAACATTTCAAACGATGTTCATAATCAATCCTCAGGTTGTTTATAGCCTAAATAATTGATGATATTTCAACCGAACAATAACGTCGTCAACATAAAAGGTAAACAAGAAAGGCACTCTCTCGATTGCACGCATGAAAAAGCTCTGTGACACGGCAGGGTCCACTCATTCAGACTGTTCTTACTCCCTCATTTTTCAGAATACAAGCCTGAAACAATTTCTAAAGACTGTTGACATCTAGTGGAAGGCATAGGAACTTCAATTTGAGTCCTAAGTCAATGGATACTGTAATGGCATTGAATAGAAAACTACAACAACAAAAAATCCTACTTCCTGAATGTATTTTTCTCAGGTTTTTGCCTGCCAAATCAGTTCTGTTATACTCACAGACACGTTTGACAACTTTAGAGTGTTTTCTATCCAAATCTACCAATTATATGCATATCCTGTCTTCTGGGACTGAGTAGAAGGTAGTTTAATTTGGGCACGCTTTTCATCCAAAATTCCAAATGCTGCCCCCTACCCTAGTGAAGTTAAGGGAGGAGTGACAGGTGTTAGATAAATGTCAAGCTCTGGTACTAGCTGGTGACCGATAAGAATGACCTGCTTCTCCTGAATCTATTAGAGAATTGCTTCTGGGAGATATTTAGAAATAAAGACACACCTACCCGCATGAAACGGAGGGACCATTCTCATCTCTCCGTGGGGGGGGGGGGGGGGGGGCAGGGCAATGGCTGAGTAAATGGTCTTTCCCTCCATAGTACAGGCAGAGCCCTTCTTGGATCCGCTTTTGACATTCGATACACGGGAGAGGAGCATGGCCCAATTGCATGGGCTCTGGAAGACTTGGACGGGAAGACGGAATCATAGAAAGAGAAGGTTTCGGGTTCCTGGGTGGCCGAGTTCTTCAGCGGTTGGTGATGAGGTGGTCGATGGAGATGGACATACGAATGTGTTGATTTAAATCCTGAAGGTCACCTCTACAGGACAGCTCTGCCTGAAGTTCCCTGTTGAGCCCTCTTCCGTAGACGGTAAATAAAGCAGCCTCATTCCATCCAATCCCTGCAGCCATAGTGCGGAACTCGAGGGCATACTCGGCAGCCTCACTCCATCCAATCCCTGCAGCCATAGTGTGGAACTCGAGCGCATACTCGGCAGCTGAATTGCGTCCTTGTTGAAGTTCAATGAGGAGGTCTCCTATAGGACGACCGGAGGGAGAGTGATCGAATATTTCTTTGAAGATGGTGTGGAAATGGGTCTTGGATCCGAGTTCTGTGCTGTTGGCAGTCTATATGGAGGTGGCCCAATCCAGGGCTTTGCCTGTGAGTAGAGACACAACAAAATCCACCCTGCTCTTGTCGGTGGCCGAGTTAGTGGGGTTGTGGTCAATGTATCTCAGAAATCCCTGACATTTCGCAGGTAAACTGTCCTATTATCCAGGCATGGGTATGAATGAAGGAGGGCTATGGTTTACGATACCTGGCATCGGGGGAGAAGGGATAGGCTGGCAGAGAAGATGGCACATTTCCTCCATAAGCTCCTCTTGCTGGGTTAGGCACCGCTGTGGCTCCGCTGAATCCATTCCGTTTCTGGGTGAGGTATTCTGTAATGAATAGTCAGGGAGAAAAAGTTGTAGATTCAAGCGCAGGGTTGGACATTATTATTTTTGTCACTTATATTGAAGAAGCAATTACTTAAATAATGGAGGTCAAATTATACTCCAATGATAAGAGGAAGAATGGAAGAATCAAATGCTCTGTCACACCCTGACCATAGTTTGCTTTGTATGTTTCTATGTTTTGGTTGGTCAGGGTGTGATCTGAGTGGGCATTCTATGTTACATGTCTAGTTTGTCAATTTCTATGCTTGGCCTGATGTGGTTCTCAATCAGAGGCAGGTGTTAGTCATTGTCTCTGATTGGGAACCATATTTAGGTAGCCTGTTTGGTGTTGGGTTTTGTGGGTGATTGTTCCTGTCTCTGTGTTTGCATCAGATAAGGCTGTTTTGGGTTTTCACGTTTCTTGTTTTGTTAGTTTGTTCATGTGTAGAGTCTTTATTAAAGAACCATGAATAGAAACCATGCTGCATTTTGGTCCGCCTCTCCTTCGACTCAAGAAAACCGTTACATGCTCTCTATTTAAAAAATAAATGAAGATAGAAACAACAGAATCTGAAGTCTTAAGGGGCAGAGTCTTACCAGTGTTGGTGGAAACGTGGGTCTGAGCAAGTGTGTCATTAATGTTTGTTGAAATCTATGTATGTTTATGTCTATGGGTTTTTAGTCTAGGTATTTTTTTGTTTATTGTATAAAATAAAAAAAACAACAAAAAAGTAAATGTTTTTAATTGAAACCAAACTGAAAAGAACAACAAGCCTTCCATTACACTAACTTTGTGTCTGGCAAATTCCACAATAACATAATGCTGCTGAGACAGTGTAGGCGCAAAGCCTGATAATAGAATGACGGTTTGTGCTGTTTGTACCATGTTTTTATACATATTTCAGTGGAAATTGCAAGTGTTTTTCCTTATGCATAGAGTTGCGTTGGTTGTTTAACTTCGCAATCATTGCTTTTTGTTTGAAATACATTTTAAAGATGAAAAAAATGGAGTCTCAGCATCAGCATGTTAAGGTGGAATTGCCCATCTCCAAGTCAAGGCACGTCTCCCTGTCTGTTTTGTTAGTGTTTATGCTCTTGTTTACCTCGCAAATTCCACATTGATAAAGCAACACAGCTTACCCAGCAGCCTTCACTTCAGAGGTAATGGCTCAAAGCTGATTTCCAGGAAGTGATGCGAAGATGCAGATTAGCATGAGATATGAGATATGAGATGTAGAGAAAGAGAGAGAGAGAGAGCGAGAGAGAGAGAAATCTTCAAATAAATCATCTCTAAGTTGAAATGGAGGCAGAAATGGATATCAGTGGAACATAAGCGTAAAACCTCACATTGCTTTATTTGAACTCCCAGCTCAAGGAGACGCTAAATAATTCCCATTGACACTTAGCGATAATGAGCTTAAAGATGTTTTTAAAAGATGTGTCATCACCCACTGTCTGCAGCAGCCAGGATTATTTTCTAAACTAATAACAATTCTGTCTCTACAGAAAATATAGGAGCCTGCACATTACGTAGTGTTATAAATAAATCACATCAAGCCAATCTATGTGCCAAGTGCTTGTCTATGGACACCGTTGAATGACATGGTCATAGCTTGATAAGTACCGTAAATGGGTATAGTTTACAAAACAATTCTACGCGTTTAACTAGTCGGAGATATCTATAAGCATATTCGACATCCACGTCTCACGGAGCCATCTTTAATATCTTTACCCCACCCTGTCTCTTTCAGTAGACAGTGAAAGAATAATTTAAAATGCATGAAAAAAAAATAAATATATATATATATATATATATATGTAGAAAAAAATCACAAAACTAGACAGTCTAGGTAAACACGCCCATTCCACATGATGACCAGGATCCTTCTACATCCTATACCATGTTGGCCCATTCAATATGCTATACCATGTTGGCCCATTCAATACCCTATACCATGTTGGCCCATTCAACATCCTATACCATGTTGGCCCATTCAACATCCTATACCATGTTGGCCCATTCAATATGCTATACCATGTTGGCCCATTCAACATCCTATACCATGTTGGCCCATTCAACATCCTATACCATGTTGGCCCATTCAATATGCTATACCATGTTGGCCCATTCAACATCCTATACCATGTTGGCCAGTCCCATTCAACATCCTATACCATGTTGGCCCATTCAATATGCTATACCATGTTGGCCCATTCAATACCCTATACCATGTTGGCCCATTCAACATCCTATACCATGTTGGCCCATTCAACATCCTATACCATGTTGGCCCATTCAACATCCTATAACATGTTGGCCCATTCAATATCCTATACCATGTTGGCCCATTCAACATCCTATACCATGTTGGCCCATTCAACATCCTATACCATGTTGGCCAGGCCCATTCAACATCCTATACCATGTTGGCCAGTCCCATTCAACATCCTATACCATGTTGGCCCATTCAATATCCTATACCATGTTGGCCCATTCAATATCCTATACCATGTTGGCCCATTCAACATCCTATACCATGTTGGCCCATTCAACATCCTATACCATGTTGGCCCATTCAACATCCTATACCATGTTGGCCCATTCAACATCCTATACCATGTTGGCCCATTCAACATCCTATACCATGTTGGCCCATTCAACATCCTATACCATGTTGGCCCATTCAACATCCTATACCATGTTGGCCCATTCAACATCCTATACCATGTTGGCCCATTCAACATCCTATGCCATGTTGGCCCATTCAACATCCTATACTATGTTGGCCCATTCAACATCCTATACCATGTTGGCCCATTCAACATCCTATAACATGTTGGCCCATTCAACATCCTATACCATGTTGGCCCATTCAACATCCTATACCATGTTGGCCCATTCAACATCCTATACCATGTTGGCCCATTCAACATCCTATACCATGTTGGCCCATTCAACATCCTATACCATGTTGGCCCATTCAACATCCTATACCATGTTGGCCAGGCCCATTCAACATCCTATACCATGTTGGCCAGTCCCATTCAACATCCTATACCATGTTGGCCCATTCAATATCCTATACCATGTTGGCCCATTCAATATCCTATACCATGTTGGCCCATTCAATATCCTATACCATGTTGGCCCATTCAACATCCTATAACATGTTGGCCCATTCAACATCCTATACCATGTTGGCCCATTCAACATCCTATACCATGTTGGCCAGTCCCATTCAACATCCTATACCATGTTGGCCCATTCAACATTCTATACCATGTTGGCCCATTCAATATCCTATAACATGTTGGCCCATTCAATATCCTATACCATGTTGGCCCATTCAATATCCTATACCATGTTGGCCCATTCAATATCCTATACCATGTTGGCCCATTCAATATCCTATACCATGTTGGCCCATTCAACATCCTATAACATGTTGGCCCATTCAACATCCTATACCATGTTGGCCCATTCAACATCCTATACCATGTTGGCCAGTCCCATTCAACATCCTATACCATGTTGGCCCATTCAACATTCTATACCATGTTGGCCCATTCAACATCCTATAACATGTTGGCCCATTCAACATCCTATACCATGTTGGCCCATTCAACATCCTATACCATGTTGGCCAGTCCCATTCAACATCCTATACCATGTTGGCCCATTCAACATTCTATACCATGTTGGCCCATTCAACATCCTATAACATGTTGCCCAAATAGCATGTAATTGTATTTTTTCTTAAAGGTTAATGCTGTGGTGCTGTTGAATATTCAGGCTGTGTCAAACACAGATGCCTGACACGTTCCTACAATAAATAGACATCAGATTGTTCTCCTCAGAAACAATTTTAGAAAATGCAAATCATGTGACGGGGTGACCTTGTGTACCAGGGTAAACATGAGAGAGGAGAGGCAGACATCTTAGTCTGTGGAGGACGGCGATAGACCCATCACTCTTATCACCCAAGGTGGATAGGCAGTATTTTTTTGCCATGTTGGCAAAAACAAACATAAATAACACAAAATAAAACATGAACTGTGAATGACAATGAAAGAATGGGACCATGTTGATTTTCACAGTCGGGTCACTGTACTCTACTTTACTGTTGCCTTGTTGTTTTACTCAAGCAGGAAACTGACGTACAGAGAGAGAGAAAGAGAGAGAGAGACAGGGAAAGAGAGAGAGAGAGAGAGCGAGAGAGAGAGAGAGAGAGAGAGAGAGAGAGAGAGAGAGAGAGAGAGAGAAAGAGAGAGAGAGACAGGGAGAGAGAGAGAGAGAGACAGGGAGAGAGAGAGACAGGGAGAGAGAGAGAGAGAGAGAGAGAGAGAGAGAGAGAGAGAAAGAGAGAGAGCGAGACAGAGAGAGATAGAGAGAGAGAGAGGAGAAGGAGGAGGAGCAGGTGCAGGAGAAGGAGAAGGAGCAGGAGCAGGAGAAGGAGCAGGAGTAGGAGTAGGAGAAGGAGAAGGAGCAGGAGCAGGGGCAGGAGAAGGAGCAGGAGCAGGAGCAGGAGCAGGAGAAGGCGCAGGAGAAGGCGCAGGAGAAGGCGCAGGAGAAGGCGCAGGAGAAGGAGCAGGAGAAGGAGAAGGAACAGGAGCAGGAGAATGAGAAGGAGCAGGAGAAGGAGCAGGAGAAGGAGAAGGAGAAGGAGCAGGAGAAGGCGCAGGAGAAGGAGCAGGAGAAGGAGCAGGAGCAGGAGAATGAGAAGGAGAATGAGAAGGAGAAGGAGCAGGAGAATGAGAAGGCGAAGGAGCAGGAGAAGGAGCAGTATGTCTTTGGGTTGAATGGTTGTGTGTGCAGCTGTTGGTGGATACATTTGGATGAAAGCATGGTAGGGTGAGGGGAGAGTTGGTTCCTAGCAGGGGTTAGGTTTGTCCCTCACCTGGTGGCTGTAGCAAGAGCTGTCAGATCTCCTGCTGCCCTGATAGAGAGGGATGAAAGAGGAGAGGAGTCAAGAATAGGAGAGAAGGATGGAAGGGTAGAGAGGGGAGATTGGAGTGGGAGAGAGGGGAGAAGAGGAGAGGGGATGAAGGTCAAAGAAAGGAATTGAGGGAGAGGGAGGTGAGGAGGGAAGAGAAGGGTCGAGAGGTAGGATGCCGAATCATAACACAGCACTTTCTGTCTAATAGGTAGATGTTCCCACTCTTCAATTCAACAGTTGCTTTTATTTGCTGTCAAAACACTCATACCAAAAGATGCAAAATGTGTCACATTGATTCTTCAGTTTATACGCAGGGGTGTATACAAGACACTTGACAGTGACAAATTTTCCAACCTTGATAGAATATCTCCAATGTCACCATCATGATTACACTCAATTTTTCACTTAGAATGCATCTCTGCCTCGTTTTTTTTTTTTTCCCCTCGCTTGCCAGACCTTGCTTAGTTCTCCTCTCCTCCACACCAGCATCTCAAAATTACAGGAAATGAAGATGTGCTCGGGAACATACGGAAATACGGCGCCACTTCCAGAAGGTAAAATAAATAAGTCAGCGATGCGGAGGGGTCAAAAGCCGGAGAAACTCAGAACCTTGATGAATCGCTCCAAGGGAAGAGGGAGGAAGAGGAAATGAAAAACAAAGAAAAAATGAATTAAGCACAAAACAAGATCAAATTAAAATAAATGCCTGGTGCTTCCAAGAAGCTTGAAATACATCAATTACAAATAATCATACAAACAATTACACCTGAGAGAGAAAAAAAAAGACACATAATGGCAGAGTATGAAATGAACAAAGAGTGGCTTTCTGATGTAGTTGTGAAGACTGGTAGTGTGGGATGGACATGACCTATATTCACTGCATTATGTGGAATCACAGCTATGGTATCTTGAAAAGAAAAGAAAAAAAACATTAAAAGAATCCAGTTGAACATAATTCAGAAGGACAGGCATTGTGTTGATGGCATTGGTTAATGGATTGATGTGGGGAGTGAAGGTGGAGGGTTGTAGTGGGGGCCAGCGGGGGACTTGCTCCTCTCTCTGCCTACGGTCAAAAGCCTATTCTGGCTACGCCTCCTTGGCCCAGAGGAGTGGATTGACTGAGGGGACTAACAACCAGCCAAGGAGCCATCCAGTGTCCTCCAGTCCTTCAGCCAGCCTGTCGAACACGGCTTGTCAGACCCCCGTAGCTAACAAGGGGGATGGCAGAGTGTAGGGGGCCCTTAGGGGCTGTGGAATTAGGCTCTGCCAACTCAGTATACTGCTGTGGGATTTCTGGTCTAGGTTAGGGCATGGGAGGGTTGGTGGTGGGGTGAGGGAGAAGAGGCTACCTGGCAGCTAACATCCACCTCTCCTCCTCCTCCTCCTCTTCCTCTTTCATCTTCCTCCTCCTCCTCTTCCACCTTGGCCTTTGAATCCTCTGCCACAGCTGGAAGGCACAAAGAGTGGAGCTTGACAATGGGCTTTTCACTACAGCCATGCAACACTCCACAAACCACTGATTGTCTCTCCTTTGGCTGTGTCCAAACAAATACCCACCAGCCAAACAAGGACTACACAGCCAATTCAGACAATAACCAGGGCCTCCTTTCTGATTGATGAACGAACGCTACCCCCTCCAAACAGTGAAATTCTAGGAAATGAGGGAGGAGAGGGAACCAGGGAGCAGAGAGGGAAGAGAGGAGGGGAGGGGAGTGGAGGAGAGGAGAGGAGAGGAGAGGAAGAAGACTGTCCCACCCAAGCGGAACGATGGAAATAAAACATCAAACCATCAGCATTGGGCCAGCTTTTCCATGTCAACGGGTACAGATGTTTGGCCATCTGTTTGAGGTCTGGGAGACGTGGTGGTGCCATGTGGTGGTGGAGCCCAGTCAGGAGTTACCTCCAACCGGTAGAGAGAGAGAGAGAGAGAGAGAGATAGAGAGAGTGAGAGAGAGTGTTGATGCCTTGCGGTGTCAACCTCCACTCTCACAAGGGACTGGAGAGAAAAGAGACGTAACATTGACCTCACATGAGATGCTTTGTTGTCCATTGAGCTAGAAAGAAATTGATTTGTCACAGTGACCTTCTATGAAGCAACAATATTTCAATTGTAGCCTTAATGCATATTGGACGATGCTTTCATGCTAGGAATTGTCAAAGGAAATCGTGTTTTGAGTTCCTGCATCGTGACAAAGAAGACAATGCAGACATGAGGATAGTTACGTGAGGACAGTTACGTGAGGACAGTTACGTGAGGACAGTTCCATGAGGACATTTACGTGAGGACTTTTACGTGAGGACAGTTACATGAGGACAGTTACATGAGGTCAGTTACATGAGGACAGTTACGTGAGGACTTTTACGTGAGGACAGTTACTTGAGGACAGTTACATGAGGACAGTTACATGAGGACAGTTACGTGAGGACAGTTACGTGAGGACTTTTACGTGAGGACAGTTACGTGAGGACAGTTACATGAGGACAGTTACATATGGACTTTTACGTGAGGACAGTTACGTGAGGACAGTTACATGAGGACAGTTTCGTGAGGACAGTTACGTGAGGACAGTTACGTGAGGACAGTTACGTGAGGACAGTTCATGAGGACAGTTCCGTGAGGACAGTTCCGTGAGGACAGTTACGTGAGGACAGTTACGTGAGGACAGTTACATGAGGACAGTTACATGAGGACAGTTACGTGAGGACTTTTACGTGAGGACAGTTATGTGAGGACAGTTACATGAGGACAGTTACGTGAGGACAGTTATGTGAGGACAGTTACATGAGGACAGTTACGTGAGGACTTTTACGTGAGGACAGTTATGTGAGGACAGTTATGTGAGGACAGTTACATGAGGACAGTTACGTGAGGACAGTTACATGAGGACAACTCTCAACAGAAACGAATAACTGTCCTTGATACTTGCGTTGTTGAAATACAATATTTGCCAACTGTGCAAAACGCAGAGCTATTGTCACACAGACAAAAAGTCCATTTATTTTTCTGTTTTTCAAGTGGTATATCTAATATGCTTTGGAATGCCAATAAAGCTACGAAGTTCAGTTCCGTCTCAGGCATTCGTTGATGTTATATTTTGACATATAGGAGATGATTAAACAGTTGGGTTTGAATACGCCGTCAAAATGAGAAGGAACATGGGAGACGACAGAAAAACAATACACGAGTTTGTGTCGGAGAGGGAGAGAGACAAACATTGTCCAATACAACAATACCAAGTAACACAGTGCTATTGACACTCTCACTCTACATCTATCGCTACCTCTTTCAACCATTGTTATTATTGCGGTGGTGTTTTACAGATCGCCACACGGCAGTCTATTAGCTTCATCTGCAGCCTCCCGTTCACTTCCATGCTATTTATTTTGTGTCAGATTATCTTGATGTGTCTAGCCAGGCCCCATTCAACATCATATGACAACAGACGTGAGGAGAGGCTTTGGCACTGTGTAAGGTGTAATTTTCCTCAGCAGTATTGACACTTTCTTTTCGCTCTCTCTCGCACACTGATATGTAGAGTCCTGTGAACTCTGGGGATTGCTGACTGAAAGTAGCATATTTTTGTCCCCTGGGTGAATTTACCTAGCAGTAGGATACGACAACCCTTGTGCAAACTTTTGGCTACGAACACTAACTTTAATCTGTGTCCTTGTTTTCTTTTCGTTCCACCGAGAGAAATGTCATTTTGAAATGTTTTGTCTCTGTCAAATCAACCTCCGACATGCTGAGTCTGTGACTAGAGAGGTGTTTGTTTGTTTGTTTAGCCAGGAAAGCAACTAGAGAATATTTGCACATTACCCACGGGCTTATCTTGTTCTTCTATACAGGATTTGAAGGAAACTCCTCACAAGATGCTTTATTAAATAAAGTTGCAGGAACGCATACGCACCCCCAGGCGTGCGCACGCACGCGCACACACACACACACACACACACACACACACACACACACACACACACCCACACACACACACACACACACACAAAACACACACACACTCACACACACACTCACACACAGACACCCACACAAAAACAATATTTAAAGTACATTTCATTATGAAACAATCTGTTGTGGATAATACTGGCTAACTCATTGTGGGAACTAATTAAGTGTTTTTGTTTATGCATTAACTTTTAGGAAATCGGTAAAAGAAAAAATTGCAAATAAGCAAAACGCCCAAAAATAAGTTAAGTCCCCTATGAGGACGATCCTGAAATAAAATGGAAACACTAATTGCCCAGATCTAAGCAAAATATATCTTCACTCAGACGCTGTAGAAACCAACACTGTTTACAGCTGTGATCGTTAGCACCCCCGAAGAAAAATACAATCCATGACATATTTACCCCAAAAAACGACTTCAAACATGGGGTTATAATGAGGCAAAACATAATAATAATTGAAGCTTAATATGGGAGCTACAATCTTCAATAATGTAGACCTGATGAGGAGGTTACCATCTTCAATAATGTAGACTCAATGAGGAGGTTACCATCTTCGATAATGTAGACTCAATGAGGAGGTTACCATCTTCAATAACGTAGACCTAATGAGGAGGTTACCATCGTCAATAACGTAGACCTAATGAGGAGGTTACCATCTTCAATAATGTAGACTCAATGAGGAGGTTACCATCGTCAATAATGAGGAGGTTACCATCTTCAGAGAGAGAGAGAGAGACAGGAGTGAGAGAGAGACAGGAGAGAGAGAGAGTCAGGAGGGAGAGACAGAGTCAGGAGGGAGAGAGAGACAGGAGAGAGAGAGAGTCAGGAGAGAAAGAGAGAGTCAGGAGGGAGAGAGAGAGTCAGGCGGGAGAGAGAGAGAGAGTCAGGAGAGAGAGAGAGAGAGAGTCAGGAGGGAGAGAGAGAGTCAGGAGGGAGAGAGAGAGTCAGGAGGGAGAGAGAGTCAGGAGAGAGAGAGATATCATCAGGAGGCAGATAGAGAGAGTCAGGAGAGAGAGAGAGAGAGAGAGAGAGAGAGTCAGCAGGGAGAGAGAGAGTCAGGAAGGAGATAGAGAGAGTCGGAGGGGAGAGAGAGTCAGGATGGAGAGAGAGAGTCAATAACGTAGACCTAATGAGGAGGTTACCATCTTCAATAACGTAGACCTAATGAAGAGATTACCATCTTCAATAATGTAGACCTGGTGAGGAGGTTACCATCTTCAATAACGTAGACCTGATGAGGTTACCATCTTCAATATTGTAGACCTAATGAGGAGGTTACCATCTTCAATAACGTAGACCTGGTGAGGAGGTTACCATCTTCAAAAACGTAGACCTATTGAGGAGGTTACCATCTTCAAAAACGTAGACCTGACGAGAATACCATCTTCAATATCGTAGACCTGATTCGGTTACCATCTTCAATATCTTAGACCTGATGAGGTTACCATCTTCAATATCGTAGACCTGATGAGGTTACCATCTTCAATATCGTAGACCTGATGAGGTTACCATCTTCAGTAACGTAGACCTGGTGAGGAGATTTCCATCTTCTATAACTTAGACCTGGTGAGGAGATTACCATCTTCTATAACGTAGACCTGGTGAGGAGGTTACCATCTTCAATAACGTAGACCTAATGAGGAGGTCACCATCTTCAATAACGTAGACCTGGTGAGTAGGTTGCATTTTCACATATGTTTTGGTCTCTCATAACACTACTTTGCTGGCAGGTGAAGAATGAATGCAGGGTTATTTCAGTGGATTGAAAGCAAAAAGGATATTGACGAAGCACAACTTTTGGATATGTGTGACTCGTCATGTGAATTCTAGAGACACACTACAGTACTACTGTGTTCAAGGTGTAATTGATATGAACATGCCATCAGCATGTTTGTTTGTTTCACTACAGATGCATTTCATGTCCAGTGACCCTTCCTCATCCATTAGTACTTCATAGTACACACACACACACACACACACACACACACACACACACACACACACACACACACACACACACACACACACACGCAAACGCACACACACGCACACACACACACACACACACACACGCAAACGCACACACACGCACACACACACACACACACACACACACGCAAACGCACACACACACACACAAACACAAACACACACGCAAACGCACACACACGCAAACGCACACACAGACGCACACACACACACACACACACACACACACACACACAAACACACGCAAACGCACACACACACACACAAACACACAATGACAGACAGACAGACAAACATACATTACACAGACAGACATACATTACACTGATTGCTATAGACAATACAGGATGATAGGGTCTTTTAAAATGCAATGTACTTATTGTGACATTATAGTATCCTGGCTACAATATCGAATTAAAATATGTAATCTGTTTGCACAATGAGGAATGCATTTATCCTCCTCCCACACAGCTGCATTGTAATGGGAGCCATTAGTTTCTGAAAAATACTGAAACGTACCTGATCATAATATGAATTTGTTTCACTCCCCCCCCACCTTTGCCCCCCCCCCCTGGTCACATGTCACACCAATTCCTGATTTGTATTCTGCGATCGCATTATTGCTTATTCAAATAAGCTCAAATACTGTTATGAGCTCGCTCATTTTCCCCTGGTCTCCAAAGACTAAAATTACATATTGCATATTCTTTGCCCTTGGGTTTGCGGAATAGAAAAACATAAAAGATGCTTAATGTCAAATTTCACACCACAGTAAGCTGCTCTCGGAGCGCAATCATGAATCATGTATAACTAACGCTGCTGCTTTCCCCTCCTAAAACTTAACCAACATGCTCCAGTTGGGATTTTACAGGAAAATACAGTAGTAGCCAGGTTTACTCCTCTCCTCCTCTCCTCCTCCCCCTTTCTCCTGATTTATCTGTCTTGTCTGTCTCCTCAGACCAACATGATTTCTTCTCTAAGTGTCACATTAATGGTAGATCAGCAGGGAGGGAGAGAGTCAGGAGAGAGAGAGCCAGTCAGGGGGTAAAGAGAGAGTCAGGAGAGAGAGAGAGAGAGTCAGGAGGGAGGGAGAGAGAGTCAGGAAGGAGAGAGAGTGTCAGGAGGGAGGTTGAGAGTCAGGAGGGAGAGAGAGAAAGAGGAGGGAGAGAGAGAGTCAGGAGAGAGAGGGAAAGTCAGGAGAGAGAGAGTCAGGAGGGAGAGAGAGAGAGAGTCAGGAGGGAGAGAGAGAGTCAGGAGAGAGAGAGGGAGAGTCAGCAGAGAGAGGGAGAGTCAGGAGAGAGAGAGAGAGAGAGAGAGAGTCAGGAGGGAGAGAGAGAGCCGGGAGGGAGAGAGAGAGTCAGGAGGGAGAGAGAGAGTCAGGAGACAGAGAGAGAGAGTCAGGAGGGAGAGAGAGAGTCAGGAGGGAGAGAGAGAGAGAGTCAGCAGAGAGATTGAGAGAGAGTTAGGAGAGAGATTGAGAGAGTCAGGAGGGAGAGAGAGAGAGAGTCAGGAGGGAGAGAGAGAGTCAGGAGGGAGATAGAGAGAGTCGGAGGGGAGAGAGAGTCAGGAGAGAGAGAGTCAGGTGGGGGGGAGAGAGAGAGTCAGGAGGGAGAGAGAGAGAGAGTCATGAGGGAGATAGAGAGAGAGTCAGGAGGGAGAGAGAGAGTCAGGAGGGAAAGAGAGTCAGGAGGGAGAGAGAGAGAGTCAGGAGGGAGAGAGTGAGAGAGAGAGAGTCAGGAGGGAGAGAGAGAGTCAGGAGGGAGAGAGAGTCAGGAGGGAGAGAGAGAGAGTCAGGAGAGAGAGAGTCAGGAGGGAGAAAGAGAGTCAGGAGAGAGAAAGAGATTCAAGAGAGAGAGAGAGAGAGAGAGAGTCAGGAGAGAGAGTCAGGAGAGAGAGTCAGGCAGGAGAGAGAGTCAGGAGAGAGAGAGAGAGTCAGGAAGGAGAGAGTCAGGAGGGAGAGAAAGTCGGGAGAGAGAGTCAGGAGGGAGAGAGTCAGGAGAGGGAGAGTCAGTAGAGAGAGAGTCACAGGGGAGATAAGGGGGGAGAGAGAGAGTCAGGAAGGAGAGCGAGTCAGGAGAGAGAGAGTCAGGATGGAGAGAGAGAGAGTCAGGCGAGAGAGAGTCAGAAGGGAGATAGAGTCAGGAGGGAGAGAGAGAGTCAGGAGGGAGAGAGAGAGTCAGGAGGGAGAGAGAGAGTCAGGAGGGAGAGAGAGAGTCAGGAGGGAAAGAGAGTCAGGAGGGAGAGAGAGAGAGTCAGGAGGGAGAGAGTGAGAGAGAGAGAGTCAGGAGGGAGAGAGAGAGTCATGAGGGAGAGAGAGTCAGGAGGGAGAGAGAGAGAGTCAGGAGAGAGAGAGTCAGGAGAGAGAGAGGGAGAGTCAGGAGAGAGTGAGAATCAGGGGGGAGAGAGAGATAGAGAGTCAGGAGGAAGAGAGAGAGAGTCAGGGGGGAGAGAGAGAGAGAGTCAGGAGAGATAGAGATTCAGGAGAGAGAGAGAGAGTCAGGAGGGAGAGAGAGAGAGTCAGGAGTGAGAGAGAGAGACAGGAGGGAGAGAGAGAGTCGGGAGGGAGAGAGAGAGTCAGGAGAGAGAGAGAGGGAGAGTCAGGAGAGAGAAAGAGTCAGGAGGGAGAGAGAGAGTCAGGAGAAAGAGAGAGAAAGAGAGTCAGGAGGGAGAGAGATAGTCAGGAGGGAGAGAGAGAGAGTCAGGAGGGAGAGAGAGAGAGAGAGTCAGGAGGGAGAGAGAGAGCCGGGAGGGAGAGAGAGAGTCAGGAGGGAGAGAGAGAGTCAGGAGACAGAGAGAGAGAGTCAGGAGGGAGAGAGAGAGTCAGGAGGGAGAGAGAGACAGAGTCAGGAGGGTGAGAGAGAGTCAGGACGGAGAGAGAGAGAGAGTCAGGAGAGAGATTGAGAGAGAGTTAGGAGAGAGATTGAGAGAGTCAGGAGGGAGAGAGCGAGAGAGTCAGGAGGGAGAGAGAGAGTCAGGAGGGAGATAGAGAGAGTCGGAGGGGAGAGAGAGTCAGGTGGGGGGGAGAGAGAGATTCAGGAGGGAGAGAGAGAGAGAGTCATGAGGGAGATAGAGAGAGAGTCAGGAGGGAGGGAGAGAGAGAGTCAGGAGGGAGATAGAGAGAGTCGGAAGGGAGTGAGAGAGTCAGGAGGGAGAGAGCGAGTCAGAGGGAGAGAGAGAGTGTCAGGAGGGAGATAGAGAGAGTCAGGAGAGGGAGAGAGAGCCAGGAGAGGGATAGAGAGAGTCAGGAGGGAGATAGAGAGAGTCGGAAGAGAGAGAGAGAGTCAGGAGAGAGAAAGAGAGTCAGGAGAGAGAAAGAGATTCAAGAGAGAGAGAGAGAGAGAGAGAGTCAGGAGAGAGTCAGGAGAGAGAGTCAGGTGGGAGAGAGAGTCAGGAGAGAGAGAGAGAGTCAGGAGGGAGAGAGTCAGGAGGGAGAGAAAGTCGGGAGAGAGAGTCAGGAGGGAGAGAGTCAGGAGAGGGAGAGTCAGAAGAGAGAGAGTCACAGGGGAGATAAGGGGGGAGAGAGAGAGTCAGGAAGGAGAGCGAATCAGGAGAGAGAGAGTCAGGAGGAAGAGAGAGAGTCAGGAGGGAGAGAGAGAGTCAGGAGGGAAAGAGAGTCAGGAGGGAGAGAGAGAGTCAGGAGGGAGAGAGAGAGTCAGGAGGGAAAGAGAGTCAGGAGGGAGAGAGAGAGAGTCAGGAGGGAGAGAGTGAGAGAGAGAGAGTCAGGAGGGAGAGAGAGAGTCAGGAGGGAGAGAGAGAGAGTCAGGAGGGAGAGAGTGAGAGAGAGAGAGTCAGGAGGGAGAAAGAGAGTCAGGAGGGAGAGAGAGAGAGTCATGAGGGAGAGAGAGAGAGAGTCAGGAGGGAGAGAGAGAGTCAGGAGAGAGAGAGGGAGAGTCAGGAGAGAGTGAGAATCAGGGGGGAGAGAGAGATAGAGAGTCAGGAGGAAGAGAGAGAGAGTCAGGAGGGAGAGAGAGAGAGTCAGGAGAGATAGAGATTCAGGAGAGAGAGAGAGAGTCAGGAGGGAGAGAGAGAGAGTCAGGAGTGAGAGAGAGAGACAGGAGGGAGAGAGAGAGTCAGGAGAGAGAGAGAGGTAGAGTCAGGAGAGAGAGAGAGTCAGGAGGGAGAGAGAGAGTCAGGAGACAGAGAGAAAGAAAGTCAGGGGGAGAGAGAGAGTCAGGAGGGAGAGAGAGAGTCAGGAGGGAGAGGGAGGGAGAGAGACATGAGGGAGAGAGAGAGTCAGGAGGGAGAGAGAGAGTCAGGAGGGAAAGAGAGTCAGGAGGGAGAGAGAGAGAGTCAGGAGGGAGAGAGTGAGAGAGAGAGAGTCAGGAGGGAGAGAGAGAGTCAGGAGGGAGAGAGAGAGAGTCAGGAGGGAGAGAGTGAGAGAGAGAGAGTCAGGTGGGAGAGAGAGAGTCAGGAGGGAGAGAGAGTCAGGAGGGAGAGAGAGAGAGTAAGGAGGGAGAGAGAGAGAGAGTCAGGAGAGATAGAGATTCAGGAGAGAGAGAGAGAGTCAGGAGGGAGAGAGAGAGAGTCAGGAGTGAGAGAGAGAGACAGGAGGGAGAGAGGGAGAGTCAGGAGAGAGTGAGAATCAGGGGGGAGAGAGAGATAGAGAGTCAGGAGGAAGAGAGAGAGAGTCAGGAGGGAGAGAGAGAGAGAGTCAGGAGAGATAGAGATTCAGGAGAGAGAGAGAGAGTCAGGAGAGAGAGAGAGAGTCAGGAGTGAGAGAGAGAGACAGGAGGGAGAGAGAGAGTCAGGAGGGAGAGAGAGTCAGGAGAGATAGAGATTCAGGAGAGAGAGAGAGAGTCAGGAGGGAGAGAGAGAGAGTCAGGAGTGAGAGATAGAGACAGGAGGGCTGAGAGAGAGTCGAGAGAGAGAGGGAGAGTCAGGAGAGAGAAAGAGTCAGGAGGGAGAGAGAGAATCAGGAGAAAGAGAGAGAAAGAGAGTCAGGAGGGAGAGAGAGAGTCAGGAGGGAGAGAGAGAGAGTCAGGCGGGAGAGAGAGAGTCAGGAGGGAGAGGGAGAGAGAGACATGAGGGAGAGAGAGAGTCAGGAGGGAGAGAGGGAGTCAGGAGGGAGAGAGAGAGTAAGGGGGGAGGTAGAGAGTCAGGAGGGAGAGAGAGAGTCAGGAGGGAGAGGAAGAGTCAGGAGGGAGATAGAGAGTCAGCAGGGAGAGAGAGTCAGGAGAGAGAGAGGGAGAGTCAGGAGAGAGTGAGAGTCGGGAGGGAGAGAGATTCAGGAGAGAGAGAGAGAGTCAGGAAGGAGAGAGAGAGAGTCAGGAAGGAGAGAGATATTCAGGAGGGTGAGAGAGAGTCAGGAGGGTGAGAGAGAGTCAGGAGGGAGAGAGAGAGTCAGGAGAGAGAGAGAGGTAGAGTCAGGAGAGAGAGAGAGTCAGGAGGGAGAGAGAGAGTCAGGAGACAGAGAGAAAGAAAGTCAGGGGGAGAGAGAGAGTCAGGAGGGAGAGAGAGAGTCAGGAGGGAGAGGGAGGGAGAGAGACATGAGGGAGAGAGAGAGTCAGGAGGGAGAGAGAGAGTCAGGAGGGAAAGAGTGTCAGGAGGGAGAGAGAGAGAGTCAGGAGGGAGAGAGTGAGAGAGAGAGAGTCAGGAGGGAGAGAGAGAGTCAGGAGGGAGAGAGAGAGAGTCAGGAGGGAGAGAGTGAGAGAGAGAGAGTCAGGTGGGAGAGAGAGAGTCAGGAGGGAGAGAGAGAGAGTAAGGAGGGAGAGAGAGAGAGAGTCAGGAGAGATAGAGATTCAGGAGAGAGAGAGAGAGTCAGGAGGGAGAGAGAGAGAGTCAGGAGTGAGAGAGAGAGACAGGAGGGAGAGAGGGAGAGCCAGGAGAGAGTGAGAATCAGGGGGGAGAGAGAGATAGAGAGTCAGGAGGAAGAGAGAGAGAGTCAGGAGGGAGAGAGAGAGAGAGTCAGGAGAGATAGAGATTCAGGAGAGAGAGAGAGAGTCAGGAGAGAGAGAGAGAGAGTCAGGAGTGAGAGAGAGAGACAGGAGGGAGAGAGAGAGTCAGGAGGGAGAGAGAGTCAGGAGAGATAGAGATTCAGGAGAGAGAGAGAGAGTCAGGAGGGAGAGAGAGAGAGTCAGGAGTGATAGAGAGAGACAGGAGGGAGAGAGAGAGTCGAGAGAGAGAGGGAGAGTCAGGAGAGAGAAAGAGTCAGGAGGGAGAGAGAGAATCAGGAGAAAGAGAGAGAAAGAGAGTCAGGAGGGAGAGAGAGAGTCAGGAGGGAGAGAGAGAGAGTCAGGCGGGAGAGAGAGAGTCAGGAGGGAGAGGGAGAGAGAGACATGAGGGAGAGAGAGAGTCAGGAGGGAGAGGAAGAGTCAGGAGGGAGATAGAGAGTCAGCAGGGAGAGAGAGTCAGGAGAGAGAGAGGGAGAGTCAGGAGAGAGTGAGAGTCGGGAGGGAGAGAGATTCAGGAGAGAGAGAGAGAGTCAGGAAGGAGAGAGAGAGAGTCAGGAAGGAGAGAGATATTCAGGAGGGTGAGAGAGAGTCAGGAGGGTGAGAGAGAGTCAGGAGGGAGAGAGAGAGTCAGGAGAGAGAGAGAGGTAGAGTCAGGAGAGAGAGAGAGAGTCAGGAGGGAGAGAGAGAGTCAGGAGACAGAGAGAAAGAAAGTCAGGGGGAGAGAGAGAGTCAGGAGGGAGAGAGAGAGTCAGGAGGGAGAGGGAGGGAGAGAGACATGAGGGAGAGAGAGAGTCAGGAGGGAGAGAGAGAGTCAGGAGGGAAAGAGAGTCAGGAGGGAGAGAGAGAGAGTCAGGAGGGAGAGAGTGAGAGAGAGAGAGTCAGGAGGGAGAGAGAGAGTCAGGAGGGAGAGAGAGAGAGTCAGGAGGGAGAGAGTGAGAGAGAGAGAGTCAGGTGGGAGAGAGAGAGTCAGGAGGGAGAGAGAGTCAGGAGGGAGAGAGAGAGAGTAAGGAGGGAGAGAGAGAGAGAGTCAGGAGAGATAGAGATTCAGGAGAGAGAGAGAGAGTCAGGAGGGAGAGAGAGAGAGTCAGGAGTGAGAGAGATATACAGGAGGGAGAGAGGGAGAGCCAGGAGAGAGTGAGAATCAGGGGGGAGAGAGAGATAGAGAGTCAGGAGGAAGAGAGAGAGAGTCAGGAGGGAGAGAGAGAGAGAGTCAGGAGAGATAGAGATTCAGGAGAGAGAGAGAGAGTCAGGAGAGAGAGAGAGAGAGTCAGGAGTGAGAGAGAGAGACAGGAAGGAGAGAGAGTGTCAGGAGGGAGAGAGAGTCAGGAGAGATAGAGATTCAGGAGAGAGAGAGAGAGTCAGGAGGGAGAGAGAGAGAGTCAGGAGTGAGGGAGAGAGACAGGAGGGAGAGAGAGAGTCGAGAGAGAGAGGGAGAGTCAGGAGAGAGAAAGAGTCAGGAGGGAGAGAGAGAATCAGGAGAAAGAGAGAGAAAGAGAGTCAGGAGGGAGAGAGAGAGTCAGGAGGGAGAGAGAGAGAGTCAGGCGGGAGAGAGAGAGTCAGGAGGGAGAGGGAGAGAGAGACATGAGGGAGAGAGAGAGTCAGGAGGGAGAGAGGGAGTCAGGAGGGAGAGAGAGAGTAAGGGGGGAGGTAGAGAGTCAGGAGGGAGAGAGAGAGTCAGGAGGGAGAGGAAGAGTCAGGAGGGAGATAGAGAGTCAGCAGGGAGAGAGAGTCAGGAGAGAGAGAGCGAGAGTCAGGAGAGAGTGAGAGTCGGGAGGGAGAGAGATTCAGGAGAGAGAGAGAGAGTCAGGAAGGAGAGAGAGAGAGTCAGGAAGGAGAGAGATATTCAGGAGGGTGAGAGAGAGTCAGGAGGGTGAGAGAGAGTCAGGAGGGAGAGAGAGAGTCAGGAGAGCGAGAGAGGTAGAGTCAGGAGAGAGAGAGAGATTCAGGAGGGAGAGAGAGAGTCAGGAGACAGAGAGAAAGAAAGTCAGGGGGAGAGAGAGAGTCAGGAGGGAGAGAGCGAGTCAGGAGGGAGAGGGAGGGAGAGAGACATGAGGGAGAGAGAGAGTCAGGAGTGAGAGAGAGAGTCAGGAGGGAAAGAGAGTCAGGAGGGAGAGAGAGAGAGTCAGGAGGGAGAGAGTGAGAGAGAGAGAGTCAGGAGGGAGAGAGAGAGTCAGGAGGGAGAGAGAGAGAGTCAGGAGGGAGAGAGTGAGAGAGAGAGAGTCAGGTGGGAGAGAGAGAGTCAGGAGGGAGAGAGAGTCAGGAGGGAGAGAGAGAGAGTAAGGAGGGAGAGAGAGAGAGAGTCAGTAGAGATAGAGATTCAGGAGAGAGAGAGAGAGTCAGGAGGGAGAGAGAGAGAGTCAGGAGTGAGAGAGAGAGACAGGAGGGAGAGAGGGAGAGTCAGGAGAGAGTGAGAATCAGGGGGGGGAGAGAGATAGAGAGTCAGGAGGAAGAGAGAGAGAGTCAGGAGGGAGAGAGAGAGAGAGTCAGGAGAGATAGAGATTCAGGAGAGAGAGAGAGAGTCAGGAGAGAGAGAGAGAGAGTCAGGAGTGAGAGAGAGAGACAGGAGGGAGAGAGAGAGTCAGGAGGGAGAGAGAGTCAGGAGGGAGAGAGAGAGAGAGATTCAGGAGGGAGAGAGAGTGTCAGGAGGGAGAGGGAGAGAGAGACATGAGGGAGAGAGAGAGTAAGGAGTGAGAGAGGGAGTCAGGAGGGAGAGAGAGAGTCAGGGAGGAGGTAGAGAGTCAGGAGGGAGAGAGAGAGTCAGGAGGGAGAGGAAGAGTCAGGAGGGAGAGAGAGAGTCAGGAGAGAGAGAGGGAGAGTCAGGAAAGAGTGAGAGTCAGGAGGGAGAGAGATTCAGGAGAGAGAGAGAGAGTCAGGAGGGAGAGAGAGAGAGTCAGGAAGGAGAGAGATATTCAGGAGGGAGAGAGAGAGTCAGGAGGGAGAGAGAGAGTCAGGAGAGAGAGAGAGGTAGAGTCAGGAGAGAGAGAGAGTCAGGAGGGAGAGAGAGAGTCAGGAGACAGAGAGAGAAAGAAAGTCAGGGGGAGAGAGAGAGTCAGGAGGGAGAGAGAGAGTCAGGAGGGAGATGGAGGGAGAGAGACATGAGGGAGAGAGAGAGTCAGGAGGAAGAGAGGGAGTCAGGAGGGATAGAGAGAGTCAGGGGGAGAGAGAGAGAGAGTCAGGATGGAGAGAGAGAGTCAGGAGAGAGTCGAGAGGGAGAGAGAGAGAGTCAGGATGGAGAGAGTGAGAGAGAGAGAGTCAGGAGGGAGAGAGAGAGTCTGGAGGGAGAGAGAGTCAGGAGGGAGAGAGAGAGAGTCAGGAGGGAGAGAGAGAGAGAGAGAGAGTCAGGAGGGAGAGAGAGATTCGGGAGAGGGAGATTGGAGAGTCAGGAGGAAGAGAGAGAGAGTGAGGAGGGAGAGAGAGAGAGAGTCAGGAGAGAGAGGTAGAGTCAGAAGAGAGAGAGAGAGAGACAGGAGGGAGAGAGAGAGAGTCAGGAGGGAGACATAGAGAGTCAGGAGGGAGAGAGAGAGTCAGGAGAGAGAGGTAGAGTCAGGAGAGAGAGAGAGTCAGGAGGGAGAGAGAGAGTCAGGAGACAGAGAGAGAAAGAAAGTCAGGGGGAGAGAGAGAGTCAGGAGGGAGAGAGAGAGTCAGGAGGGAGACGGAGGTAGAGAGTCAGGAGGGAGAGAGAGAGTCAGGAGAGAGAGGTAGAGTCAGGAGAGAGAGAGAGTCAGGAGGGAGAGAGAGAGTCAGGAGGGAGAGAGAGAGAGAGTCAGGAGGGAGAGAGAGAGTCAGGAGAGAGAGAGGGAGAGTCAGGAGAGAGAGAGAGAGAGTCGGGAGGGAGAGAGAGAGAGTCGGGATGGAGAGAGTGAGAGAGAGAGAGTCAGGAGGGAGAGAGAGAGTCTGGAGGGAGAGAGAGTCAGGAGGGAGAGAGAGAGTCAGGAGAGAGAGAGGGAGAGTCAGGAGAGAGAGAGAATCAGGGGGGAGAGAGAGATAGAGAGTCAGGAGGAAGAGAGAGAGAGAGAGAGAGGAGGGAGAGAGAGAGAGAGTCAGGAGAGATAGAGATTCAGGAGAGAGAGAGAGTCAGGAGGGAGAGAGAGAGAGTCAGGAGGGAGAGAGAGAGAGAGGAGGGAGAGAGAGAGTCAGGAGAGAGAGAGAGAGTCAGGAGAGAGAAATAGTCAGGAGGGAGAGAGAGAGTCAGGAGACAGAGAGAGAAAGAGAGTCAGGAGGGAGAGAGAGAGTAAGGAGGGAGAGAGAGAGTCAGGAGAGAGAGGTAGAGTCAGGAGAGAGAGAGAGTCAGGAGGGAGAGAGAGAGTCAGGAGACAGAGAGAGAAAGAAAGTCAGGGGGAGAGAGAGAGTCAGGAGGGAGAGAGAGAGTCAGGAGGGAGAGGGAGGGAGAGAGACATGAGGTAGAGAGAGAGTCAGGAGGGAGAGAGAGAGTCAGGAGGGAGAGAGAGAGAGAGTCAGGAGGGAGAGAGAGAGTCAGGAGAGAGAGAGGGAGAGTCAGGAGAGAGACAGAGAGAGTCGGGAGGGAGAGAGAGAGAGTCAGGATGGAGAGAGTGAGAGAGAGAGAGTCAGGAGGGAGAGAGAGAGACAGGAGGGAGAGAGAGAGTCAGGAGACAGAGAGAGAAAGAGAGTCAGGAGGGAGAGAGAGAGTCAGGAGGGAGAGAGAGAGTCAGGAGGTAGAGCGAGAGAGAGAGTCAGGAGAGAGAAAGAGTCAGGAGGGAGAGAGAGAGTCAGGAGACAGAGAGAGAAAGAGAGTCAGGAGGGAGAGAGAGAGTCAGGAGGGAGAGAGAGAGTCAGGAGGTAGAGGGAGAGAGAGACATGAGGGAGAGGGAGAGAGAGACATGAGGGAGAGAGAGAGTCAGGAGGGAGAGAGGGAGTCAGGAGGGAGAGAGAGAGTCAGGGGGGAGGTATAGAATCAGGAGGGAGAGAGAGAGTCAGGAGGGAGAGGAAGAGTCAGGAGAGAGAGAGACATGAGGGAGAGAGAGAGAGTCAGGAGGGAGACAGAGAGATTCAGGAGGGAGACAGAGGGGAGGGAGGGAGAGAGAGATTCAGGAGGGAGAGAGAGTCGAGAGGGAGAGAGGGAGAGTCAGGAGAGAGAGAGAGAGAGAGACATGAAGGAGAGAGAGAGTCAGGAGGGAGGTAGAGAGTCAGGAGGGAGAGAGAGAGTCAGGAGAGATAGAGAGTCAGAGGGGAGAGAGAGAGAGAGAGTCAGGAAGAAGAGAGAGAGTCAGTAGGGAGAGAGAGTCAGGAGCGAGAGACAGAGTCAGGAGGGAGAGAGAGTCAGGAGAGAGAGAGAGAGTCAGGAGGGAGAGACAGAGTCAGGAGGGAGAGAGAGTCAGGAGAGAAAGAGAAAGGATCCGGACCTGACTCTCTCTCTCTCTCCCTCCTGACACACAACGTTGGTGCATTATAGTGTATTGTGTCGTCGACCACTTTGTGTGCACTGCTGTTGTTTTTGAACAGCCAAGATACCTGTTGTTCATATCAAATTCAAATCAAATCAATTGTTACTTTTAACTTACACTCATTAGCTTATGTCATCACAGGTGCAGTGAAATGCTTCTGTTTCTAGCTCCAAGGTCCAAGGGGGGGGGGTAGATGTGAAGGGGTGTTTGTTGGAGCTCAATACCAACTCTTTCCCATCTGCATCAATTTTACAACCGTTGCTGACAGACTTAGCCTTTTTTTCAGGTTGGATGGAGAAAAAAAGCACTAAGCTCATCATTAGAGCACAATTTCCAAAAGTCCCCTAGCTCTAATGGCTGCCGAACAGTGGCCTGGTCTTCTGCCTCGTCATCACCGCTGTTGTTCTCCGTGTGCAGAAAATGTCCATGCGGTAGACGAGTGAACAATTGAAGGAAGGAGCCGGATGCCGTCAAGGGAGAGAGAGTGTGTTTATTAAGGTAGAAGGAAAACTTTAAAACCCATTGCAACTTTGCTATCAGAGATCTGTCTAACTCTGCTTTATGCTAACTGCTTGAAGAACTCTGTTCTGTCAGGGACTGACAACTGAAGATCTCTGTTCTGTCAGGGACTGACTGCTGAAGATCTCTGTTCTGTCAGGGACTGACTGCTTGAAGATCTCTGTTCTGTCAGGGACTGACTGCTGAAGACCTCTGTTCTGTCAGGGACTGACTGCTTGAATAACTCTGTTCTGTCAGGGACTGACTGCTGAAGATCTCTGTTCTGTCAGGGACTGACTGCTTGAATAACTCTGTTCTGTCAGGGACTGACTGCTGAAGATCTCTGTTCTGTCAGGGACTGACTGCTTGAAGAACTCTGTTCTGTCAGGGACTGACTGCTGAAGATCTCTGTTCTGTCAGGGACTGACTGCTGAAGATCTCTGTTCTGTCAGGGACTGACTGCTGAAGATCTCTGTTCTGTCAGGGACTGACTGCTGAAGATCTCTGTTCTGTCAGGGACTGACTGCTAAAGATCTCTGTTCTGTCAGGGACTGACTGCTGAAGACCTCTGTCTGCAACTTTGATCACATAGAGACTAGAAAACACACTGTGTTAAAACAGTGACGATAATAGCATAATAAATCTGGTGCATATTGTCAAAGGTAACTGGTACTGTGTCATCGTGCTTCCGGGTGTCCTGCATAGTGTCACTGATTGAGCTTCCACTTATTATGTTGTTTTAGAGCCACTTAATGGTTAACATGTGATCTACATTGTATGTTTTGAGCATTACTTGTTTTCAAAAACAGATGCAAAATCAAGGCGGCAGGTAGCCTAGTGGTTAGAGTGTAGGGGCGGCAGGTAGCTTAGTGGTTAGAGTGGAGGGGCGGCAGGTAGCCTAGTGTTTAGAGTGGAGGGGCGGCAGGTAGCTTAGTGGTTAGAGTGGAGGGGCGGCAGGTAGCTTAGTGGTTAGAGTGGAGGGGCGGCAGGTAGCCTAGTGGTTAGAGTGGAGGGGCGGCAGGTAGCTTAGTGGTTAGAGTGGAGGGGTGGCAGGTAGCTTAGTGGTTAGAGTGGAGGGGCGGCAGGTAGCTTAGTGGTTAGAGTGGAGGGGCGGCAGGTAGCTTAGTGGTTAGAGTGGAGGGGCGGCAGGTAGCTTAGTGGTTAGAGTGGAGGGGCGGCAGGTAGCTTAGTGGTTAGAGTGGAGGGGCGGCAGGTAGCTTAGTGGTTAGAGTGGAGGGGCGGCAGGTAGCTTAGTGGTTAGAGCGTAGGGGCGGCAGGTAGCCCAGTGGTTAGAGCGTAGGGGCGGCAGGTAGCCTAGTGGTTAGAGTGTAGGGGCGGCAGGTAGCCTAGTGGTTAGAGTGTAGGGGCGGCAGGTAGCTTAGTGGTTAGAGTGGAGGGGCGGCAGGTAGCTTAGTGGTTAGAGTGGAGGGGCGGCAGGTAGCTTAGTGGTTAGAGTGGAGGGGCGGCAGGTAGCTTAGTGGTTAGAGTGGAGGGGCGGCAGGTAGCTTAGTGGTTAGAGTGAGGGGGCGGCAGGTAGCCTAGTGGTTAGAGTGGAGGGGCGGCAGGTAGCTTAGTGGTTAGAGTGGAGGGGCGGCAGGTAGCTTAGTGGTTAGAGTGGAGGGGCGGCAGGTAGCTTAGTGGTTAGAGTGGAGGGGCGGCAGGTAGCTTACTGGTTAGAGTGGAGGGGCGGCAGGTAGCCTACTGGTTAGAGTGGAGGGGCGGCAGGTAGCCTACTGGTTAGAGTGGAGGGGCGGCAGGTAGCCTACTGGTTAGTGTGGAGGGGCGGCAGGTAGCCTACTGGTTAGAGTGGAGGGGCGGCAGGTAGCCTACTGGTTAGAGTGGAGGGGCGGCAGGTAGCCTAGTGGTTAGAGTGTAGGGGAGGCAGGTAGCCTAGTGGTTAGAGTGTAGGGGCGGCAGGTAACCTAGTGGTTAGAGTGTAGGGGCGGCAGGTAGCCTAGTGGTTAGAGTGTGGGGGCGGCAGGTAGCTTAGTGGTTAGAGTGGAGGGGCGGCAGGTAGCCTAGTGGTTAGAGTGGAGGGGCGGCAGGTAGCCTAGTGGTTAGAGTGTAGGGGCGGCAGGTAGCCTAGTGGTTAGAGTGTAGGGGCGGCAGGTAGCTTAGTGGTTAGAGTGGAGGGGCGGCAGGTAGCTTAGTGGTTAGAGTGGAGGGGCGGCAGGTAGCTTAGTGGTTAGAGTGGAGGGGCGGCAGGTAGCTTAGTGGTTAGAGTGGAGGGGCGGCAGGTAGCTTAGTGGTTAGAGTGGAGGGGCGGCAGGTAGCTTAGTGGTTAGAGTGGAGGGGCGGCAGGTAGCTTAGTGGTTAGAGCGTAGGGGCGGCAGGTAGCCCAGTGGTTAGAGCGTAGGGGCGGCAGGTAGCCTAGTGGTTAGAGTGTAGGGGCGGCAGGTAGCCTAGTGGTTAGAGTGTAGGGGCGGCAGGTAGCTTAGTGGTTAGAGTGGAGGGGCGGCAGGTAGCTTAGTGGTTAGAGTGGAGGGGCGGCAGGTAGCTTAGTGGTTAGAGTGGAGGGGCGGCAGGTAGCTTAGTGGTTAGAGTGGAGGGGCGGCAGGTAGCTTAGTGGTTAGAGTGAGGGGGCGGCAGGTAGCCTAGTGGTTAGAGTGGAGGGGCGGCAGGTAGCTTAGTGGTTAGAGTGGAGGGGCGGCAGGTAGCTTACTGGTTAGAGTGGAGGGGCGGCAGGTAGCCTACTGGTTAGAGTGGAGGGGCGGCAGGTAGCCTACTGGTTAGAGTGGAGGGGCGGCAGGTAGCCTACTGGTTAGTGTGGAGGGGCGGCAGGTAGCCTACTGGTTAGAGTGGAGGGGCGGCAGGTAGCCTACTGGTTAGAGTGGAGGGGCGGCAGGTAGCCTAGTGGTTAGAGTGTAGGGGAGGCAGGTAGCCTAGTGGTTAGAGTGGAGGGGCGGCAGGTAGCCTAGTGGTTAGAGTGTAGGGGCGGCAGGTAGCCTAGTGGTTAGAGTGTAGGGGCGGCAGGTAGCTTAGTGGTTAGAGTGGAGGGGCGGCAGGTAGCCTAGTGGTTAGAGTGGAGGGGCGGCAGGTAGCCTAGTGGTTAGAGTGTAGGGGCGGCAGGTAGCCTAGTGGTTAGAGTGTAGGGGCGGCAGGTAGCCTAGTGGTTAGAGTGTAGGGGCGGCAGGTAACCTAGTGGTTAGAGTGGAGGGGCGGCAGGTAGCCTAGTGGTTAGAGTGAAGGGGCGGCAGGTAGCCTAGTGGTTAGAGTGGAGGTGCGGCAGGTAGCCTAGTGGTTAGAGTGTAGGGGCGGCAGGTAACCTAGTGGTTAGAGTGGAGGGGCGGCAGGTAGCCTAGTGGTTAGAGTGGAGGGGCAGCAGGTAGCCTAGTGGTTCGAGTGGAGGGACGGCATGTAGCTTAGTGGTTAGAGTGGAGGGGCGGCAGGTAGATTAGTGGTTAGAGCGTTGACTAGTAACCGAAAGGTTGCTAGATCGATATCCCCGAGCTGACAAGGTAAAAATATGTCGTTCTGCCCCAGAACAAGGCAGTTAGCCCACTGTTCCTAGGACGTCATTGTAAATAAGAATTTGTTCCTAACTGACTTGCCTAGTTAAATAAAATAAAAATCCTGTTGCTCTCTTTGAGGAGAAGAATGCAGAGTGTGATACACATTGTCAGATAACTTATGACCAATTCCACATGACTCAACAGTACCGTACAGTGAAGACAGTAGATCTAACATGAGGAATGGATATCAGCTATCACCAGGGAAAAATAGGTTGTCAGATCTTTACAGCATTTATCAGAAGTCTTTGAAGATACAGGCATTTCTTATATCTTGTGATTTACACAGAGTTAAATGAAAGATAGAACAATGAACAATTTAACTACTGATCACTTGGGGATTTTTAAAGCTCTTTAGCTTTACTGACAAACACGTGAATGTTTTAGGAGATAGGATTTTTCTTTCTTTGCATCAAAGGAGCTTGATGGAACAGACTGTGTGTGTGTGTGTGTGTGTGTGTGTATCTGTCTGTGTGTGTGTCTGTGTGTGTCTGTGTGTGTGTGTGTGTGTGTGTGTGTGTGTGTGTGTGTGTGTGTGTGTGTGTGTGTGTGTGTGTGTGTGCGCGTGTGTGTGTGTGTGTGTGTGTGTGTGTGTGTGTGTGTGTGTGTGTGTGTGTGTGTGTGTGTGTGTGTGCAAGCGTCTGCGTCACTGAAAGAGTTGATCACTCTAAGTGCAAGGCGATCTCAAACCCATTTCACTTCTCTCTCTCTCTCTCTCTCTCTCTCTCTTTCTCTCTCTCTTTCTCTCTCTCTCTCTCTCTCTCTCTCTCTCTCTCTCTCTCTCTCTCTCTCTCTCTCTCTTTGTAGTTGAGACGGCCTTTGTAGCTCGTACACAAGGCGCTCAAGTGTTCTTAGGTGCCTTAGAAGGTGGGCTGAATAAAAAGAGTGTGGGAGGAGAGAGGGATGAGAGAGAGAGAGAGAAGAGATTGAGGAGAGTGAAGAGAGAGAAGAGAGAGAGAGGAAAGAGAGGAAACGGAGAAAAGAGAGAAAGGAGAGAGAGAAGAGAGAGAAGAGAGAGGAGAGAGAGAGAGAGAGAGAGACAGGGAGAGAGCGACCTATGCCACTCCTGCCCACCCCATGCACCCCACCCACGCAAAGAGGGCCTCAACATGGATGTCACACATACGCCCAGGTAGTGAGCGAGCAAACAGGCCCAACCCCCACTCTTAGACTCGACCAAGCCAATGGCATGTACCAGATGCTCAGAAGGCTCTGCTCACACTTACTGGCCTGGGGCTAAACCATGACCAACAACATTGGACACTTTATGGAACATAAAGCCTTCACTATATCATCCTGGAATATCCAAGGCCTGAGGTCATCTGCCTTTGGCCTAAAGAGCAGGAACCCGGACTTCACCAAAGAAATCTGTAATACAGACATAGTCATCCTGTAAGAAACCTGGTATAGAGGAGACGGACCCACTGGTTGCCCTCTAGGTTACAGAGAGCTGGTAGTTCCATCCACCAAACTACCAGGTGTGAAACAGGGAAGAGACTCAGTATGCTAATTTGATATAGAGCAGACCTAATCCACTCTATTAAATTAGTCAAAACAGGAACATTTTACATTTGGCTAGAAATTCAATCAGGGAAAAATGTCCTGTATGCTACCTATATCCCCCCACTAGAATCCCCATACTCTAATGAAGACAGCTTCTCCATCCTGGAGGGGGAAATCAATCATTTCCAGGCCCAGGGACATGTACTTGTCTGTGGCGACCTAAATGCCAGAACAGGACAAGAACCTGACACCCTCAGCACACAGGGGGACAAACACCTGCCTGGAGGTGACAGCATCCCCTCCGACATATGCCCCCGTAGGCACAACTATGACAACATAAACAACAAAAACGGGTCACAACTCCTGCTGCTCTGTCGCACGCTCGGTATGTACATAGTCAATGGTAGGCTTCGAGGGGACTCCTATGGTAGGTACACCTATAGCTCATCTCTTGGCAGTAGTACTGTAGAATACTTTATCACTGACCTCAACCCAGAGTCTCTCAGAGCATTCACAGTCAGCCCACTGACACCCCTATCAGACCACAGCAAAATCACAGTCTACTTGAACAGAGCAATACACAATCATGAGGCATCAAAGCCAAAGGAACTGAGTAACATTAAGAAATGCTATAGATGGAAGGAATGCAGTTTGGAAACCTACCAAAAAAACAATTAGCAAACAACAACAAATTCAATACCTTTTAGACAATTTCCTGGGTAAAACGTTCCACTGTAATAGTGAAGGTGTAAATTTGGCAGTAGAAAATCTTAACAGTATATTTGACCTCTCAGCTTCCCTATCAAATCTAAAAATCTCAAATAGAAAACCAAAGAAAATGAACAACAATGACAAATGGTTTGATGAAGAATGCAAAAATCTAAGAAAGAAATTGGGAAACCTGTCCAACCAAAAACATAGAGACCTGAAAAACCTGAGTCTATGACTTCACTATGGTGAATCACTAAAACAATACAGAAATACACTACGGAAAAAGAAGGAACAGCATGTCAGAAATCAGCTCAATGTAATTGAAGAATCCATAGACTCTAACCACTTCTGGGAAAATTGGAAAACACTAAACAAACAACAACACAAATAATTATCTATCCAAATATTTTTGGCTCAAATACAGATCTTAGAATGAACTTACCTTGACTGAGTTACAGGACAAAATAAAAACTCTCCAACCCAAAAAGGCCTGTGGTGTTGATGGTATCCTCAATGAAATGATCAAATATACATACAACAAATTCCAATTGGCTATACTAAAACTCTTCAAAATCATCCTTAGCTCTGGCATCTTCCCCAATATTTGGAACCAAGGACTGATCACAACAATCCACAAAAGTGGAGACAAATTTTACCCCAATAACTACCGTGGAATATGCATCAACAGTAACCTTGGGAAAATCCTCGGCATTATCATTAACAGCAGACTCGTATATTTCCTCAATGAAAACAATGTACTGAGCAAATGTCAAATTGGCTTTTTACCAAATTACCGTACAACAGACCATATATTAACCCTGCACACCCCAATTGACAACCAAACAAACCAAAACAAAGGCAAAGTCTTCTCATGCTTTGTTGATTTCAAAAAAGCCTTCGACTCAATTTGTCATGAGGGTCTGCTATACAAATTGATGGAAAGTGGTGTTGGGGGTAAAACATACGACATTATAAAATCCATGTACACACACACACACAAGTGTGCAGTTAAAATTAGCAAAAAAACACAAATATCTTCACACAGGGCTGTGGGGTGAGACAGGGATGCAGCTTAAGCCCCACCCTCTTCAACATATATATCACAAATTGGCGCGGGCAATAGAAAAGTCTGCAGCACCCGGACTCACCCCACTAGAATCCGAAGTCAAATGTCTACTGTTTGCTGATGATCTGGTGCTTCTATCACCAACCAAGGAGGGCCTACAGCAGCACCTAGATCTTCTGCACAGATTCTGTCAGACCTGGGCCCTGACAGTAAATCTCAGTAAGACCAAAATAATGGTGTTCAAAAAGGTGCAGTCACCAGGACCACAAATACAAATTCCATCTAGACACTGTTGCCCTAGAGCACACAAAATAACTATACATACCTTGGCCTAAACATCAGCGCCACAGGTAACTTCCACAAAACTGTGAACGATCTGAGAGACAAGGCAAGAAGGGCATTCTATGCCATCAAAAGGAACATAAATTTCAACATACCAATTAGGATCTGGCTAAAAATACTTTAATCAGCCACAGAGCTCATTGCCTTTTATAGTTGTGAGGTCTGGGGTCCGCTCACCAACCAAGACTTCACAAAATGGGACAAACACCAAATTGAGGCTCTGTATGCAAAATTCTGCAAAAATATTCTCCATGTACAACTTAGAACACCAAATAATGCATGCAGAGCAGAATTAGGCCGATACCCACTAATTATCGAAATCCAGAAAAGAGACGTTCAATTCTACAACCACCTAAAAGGAAGTGATTCCCAAACCTTCCATAACAAAGCCATCACCTACAGAGAGATGAACCTGGAGAAGAGTCCCCTAAGCAAGTTGGTCCTGGGGCTCTGTTCACAAACACAAACACACCCCACAGAGCCCAAGGACAGCAGCACAATTAGACCCAACCAAATCATGAGAAAACAAAAAGATAATTACTTGACACATTGGAAAGAATTAACAAAAAAACAGAGCAAATTAGAATGCTATTTGGCCTTAAACAGAGATTACACAGCGGCAGAATACCTGACCACTGTGACTGACCAAAACTTAAGGAAAGCTTTGACTATGTAGAGACTCAGTGAGCATAGCCTTGCTATTGAGAAAGGCCGCCGTAGGCAGACATGGCTCTCAAGAGAAGACAGGCTATGTGCTCTCTGCCCACAAAATGAGCTGGAAACTGATCTGCACTCCATAACATCCTGCCCAATGTATGACCATATTAGAGAGACATATTTCCCTCAGATTACACAGATCCACAAAGAATTCAAAAAAAATCCAAATTTGAAAAACTCCCATATCTACTGGGTGAATTTCCACAGTGTGCCATCAAAGTAGCAAGATTTGTGACCTGTTGCCACGAGAAAAGGGCAACCAGTGAAGAACAAACACCATTGTAAATACAACCCATATTTATGCTTATTTATTTTATCTTGTGTCCTTTAACCATTTGTACATTGTTAAAACACTGTATATATATAATATGACATTTGTAATGTCGTTATTGTTTTGAAACTTCTGTATGTGTAATGTTTACTGTTCATTTTTATTATTTATTTCACTTTTGTATATTATCTACCTCACTTGCTGTGGCAATGTTAACATGTTTCCCATGCCAATAAAGCCCCTTGAATTGAATTGAATTGACAGGGAGAGAGCGAGAGAGAGAGAGAGAGAGAGAGAGAGAGAGAGAGAGAGAGAGATTGAGAGAGAGAGACACAGACAGAGAGAGAGAGAGAGAGAGAGAGAGAGAGAGAGAGAGAGTTTGAGTTTTTATAAAACCTTTATTTTTTACTCAAGTGTTAACATACAAAATGACACACTGCCTTTTCAGAAATGAAATAACAAATGTAATTCCTAAACAAAAATAAATTCATAACATATACATTCAACTTATTTCAGCAGCAAAAAATAATTTCCCCTCCTCTACAAAACAAAGCGCTCCTTCGTAGGCCCACTTCTCCTCAAATAATAGGAGATCTTTTACAGCTGAAAATAACTCAAAATCTACTTTTATTCTTGCTTTCACTAAACCTTTAAAAACACATCTTACATCCTGCCCATATCCCGTTTCTATCTTATGTTTCCTACTCAGAAAAATTGAAATCTTAGCTTGTCCCAAAATAAAATTTAACATTTGACATTTTCTTTTCTGTTGTTTACTATATTGAAACCCCAAAATAAAAACAGTGTTATTGAAAAACTCCCCTACAGCTTTAAACAAAGATTCCAACATTTCCAATAGCGGTTTTATCCTCTCACACTCCATAAAAAGGTGAAAAATGGTTTCTCTTATATTACAAAAAGGACATCCATCTCTAACATCTGAGTTAATAACAGATACAAAAGCATTAACTGCAATGATGCCATGTAAAACCCTTCATTGCATATCACCAGTACCCTTTTGTAACGGTGGCTTGTACAGTGCTCTCCATGCTGGCTTTACCTTGTCATCAATGCCCAATTTTACCCTTCATGGAGTATCTTTTCTATTTTTCAATTTATCTTTATTCAACACCTTGACACACCCCCTATACAATTCCTTCCCATTCACCTCATCCAAACCCACCTCCTCCAACCCTCTCAAATCCAGCAATAACGCCTTTCTTTCTGACTCTGGGATATTTGGTGTAATCCCTAGTTTTGGAAATGAGACGTCTTCATCTTGCACCTTCTTCTTGTGGCTACTAAGCATATCCCATTCTTCCGCTGACAGAGCCTTCCTACAGCTCCCCAGCATTTGTCCGACAATCCTTTCCGACCTCATCCCCAAATGTTCTGCCACCCTTCTTCCATCCATTAAGGCGGGCCCAGCCATGGCCATTAACTGTCTTAAGGTGATGATTTTCCCCTTCACCAGAATCTTGGAGAAATGTGGAACAGCTGCAGTTGTACAATCCAGTCTTGCCCCATACACCAGAGGTTCCTCCAACAGCCAACGCACTGACTCCGCTGAAGTTCTTCTGGACACCTTCATTATGCTCCACACTCTGAGAAGGCCTCTATAAAACGGAGGTACTCCCTCCCTAGAAATCTGGCTACTATTAACCAGAAATAAAGCCTTCTTTAAACCTAATCCTCCAACCCGCTGTAATATAAGACCTGCCACCCCTCTCCACACCACATTTTCCGGTCCATAAAGCAGCCTTTGAATAAACTGAAACCGGAAAGCAGCAGCCCTACTAGCAAGCTGTACAAGACCTTGTCCCCCCTCCTCTTTTGACAAATACAAAACACTTTGTGGAACCCAGTGATATTTATCCCAAAAGAAATCCACAATAATTGCCTGTATCTTAGCCAGAAGGCCAGATGGTGGTTCTAAAACTGACAACCGATGCCACAGTGCAGAGGCAATCACATTGTTAACTATAATAGTGTGCCCTCTATATGACATACGAGATAGTAACCAACGCCATCTCCTCATCCTCCCTTCCACCATTTCAACCACCCCACTCCAATTTTTTTCCATAGTCCCCTCATCTCCTAGATACACTCCAAGATACTTAAAACCTCCCTTACACCATTCTAGCCCCCCTGGCAAAGCCATGATCCCTCCAGACCATTCTCCAATCTGTAAAGCACAACTCTTTTCCCAATTTACCTTTGCAGAGGATATTCCCCTAAAACGATCAACCATTAGACTCAAGCTATCCACCTCCGCTTGATTTTTCACTAGCACAACTACATCATCAGCATAGGCTGAAAGACGAATAGGAGGAATATCCTCTGAAAGGCACACCCCTGCAATGCGACTTCTAATGCTATTTAGTAGTGGCTCTATAGCAATAGCATATAACATCCCAGACATGGAACATCCCTGCCTAATACCTCTACACACTTTAAAAGGAGCACTCAAACCACCGTTAACTTTCAATACACTTTCAATGTCACCATATATCACCTTTATCATGGCAATAAAACCAGAGCTGAACCCAAACGCCTCAAACGTTTGCCATAAATATTGATGTTCAACTCGGTCAAATGCCTTTTCCTGATCAATTGAAATTAGACCAGCATCCAACCCAATAGCCCTAGAGACGTCCAAAAAATCACGAATCAGAGAAATGTTATCCCCTATCTGCCTGCCAGGAACACAGTAGGACTGATCCGTATGTATGATTTGACCCATCACCTCCCTCAGCCTGTTGGACAAAGCCTTTGACAATATCTTATAATCAGTACACAATAAAGCCACCGGCCTCCAGTTTTTCACCTCCCTCGGGTCACCCTTTTTGGGCAGTAGGGTGAGGACAGCCCTTCTGCAGCTTATTGGTAGTAACCCTCCGGTTAAACTATCATTAGCTACTTCTAACCAATCCTCTCCCAACATAGCCCAAAAAGACTTAAAAAAGTCAACGGGAAGCCCATCAATGCCTGGTGCCCTTCCATTTTCCATGCCTTTTAATGCAGTGTATAAATCCTGCAAAGACAATGGTTGCTCACGCTCAACCTGAGCTTCTGCAGGCACCTTTGGGAGCCCATCAAAGAACTGCTGTGTCACTGTTTTGTCCTCTTTGTACTCACACTTGTAGAGCTCAGCATAGAACTCTACTGCCCTCTTTCTAATTTCACTAGGGCTAGTGAGCTCTTGTCCAACAGCTGATTTGAGACAATGAATAATTTTTCTTTGTCCATTCTTTTTCTCTAAACCAAAGAAAAATTTGGATGAGGCATCCATTTCAGATATTCCCTGAAATTTACTTCTCACCAGTGCCCCCTGTGCTCTGATACCCAGCAGATCTGCCAATGCAGCTTTTCTCCTCTTGAGGGCCTGAGTATGGCCTCGATCTCCTGTGGTCTCAACCAACGTCATGAGTTCCACTATTTCAATCTCTAGGGCTTTCATTGATCTGGTGATATCCTTGGTGACATTCCTCGTGTATTGATTACAAAATTGTTGAATCTGGATTTTCCCTATATCCCACCATTGTTGAAGGGATACAAAACTGGCCTTTTGAGACCTCCAGCTCTCCCAAAAAAACCTGAAACAGTTCCTGAAGTGAGCATCACTCAATAAAGTTATATTAAAATGCCAGTATGCGCTTTTAGGTTTTACATCGTTAATGAACACCACCTCTGTTATTAAACAATGATCAGAAAATCCCACTGGAGTTATCACACTTGATTTACAGACCTGAGATTGATGCTCAAAAACATAAAACCTATCTAACCTGGCCATAGAGATGATGTTCTCTCTCACATGCGCCCAGGTGTACTGCCTTGTTCCTCCATGTTGACTCCGCAAAATATCACAGTTCATTTGTTACAATAAGGCGTTTTAAAAACGTCCTTGAGGCTATATGAGGTTCTTGGTGATTTCTATCTAAATCGCTAACTGTGCAGTTAAAATCCCCAGCAATAAACAAATAATCTTCTTTGTTACATTTCTCAATGGTATTTGATAATGTCTCTAAAAAACATACCCTCTCAACTGTCACCACTGGGGCATATACATTTATCAGACACATATTGATGTTTTCATACCTTGCTCTAACTTTTAATAACCTCCCCTCAACTACCTCTTCAACCTCATATGACAAAGGCAAAAACCCTTTTGAGAACAAGATAACCACACCCCCACTTTTTGAGTTTTTATGACTACACACCACTGTCCCCCCCCACTCCTGTTGCCACATAACTTCATTTTCCAAATTACTATGCGTTTCTTGTAGAAAAATTATGTCACTTCCCTTTCCCCTCATTAACTCATACACCATGGCTCTTTTTTTAACATCTCTTGCCCCATTTACGTTTAAAGAAGAGATCTTAAAACTGCTCATGGATAAGAAAAAAATACAGAGGAAGATACAGCCACCACATCTCTTTACAGAGTTAAAACTGCAACTGAACTCTTTCATTTTCTTTAGAATTTACATAACTTATTACTCTCGTGACCACTTTCTTGAGTCTAGCAATTTCAGGGCTTTTCAAACCTCCCCCTGTAATTTTTGACATCAGAAACTTTGCTGATTCAATAAACAATTCACGTTCAGGGAAAAAATCAGTTACATTGTAATCCTGCATATATTTCTTCCCTTTTGTCAACTTCAGAAATTGACGTATCTTCTCGATCCCATACCTCCCTTCCACCCCATCTATCTCACTATATTGTTGTGACGCGTCAGATGACTCACTCTCGCTATCCTCCCCAGAAGAAAACCCCATCTCTACAACCTGTTCATCTTCACCTGATTTATCCATCTCTACCTTTCTCTTAGAATTAGACCCTTCACCACCTCTTAAATTCTTCCTTTTACTCCTAGGTATTTTGAAAACATCCGCTTCCTTTTCCGTTATTTCAATCTCCTCTTGACCTTCAATTTCATTTTCCAGCACCACCTCAGCGACTGCAGTCGCAATCTCACCTACTGTTTCCCCTCCCTCTTTGTTCTGATCTACCACAATTGCCCCCGTATCCACAATGCCTTCCTCTCCTACTTTTCCAACCACATCTGCCCATCTTCTCTCTTCCCCTACACCTGCAGTATTTTCATCCCTTCGCTGTGGTAAGTCAGTTGCACCCGCACTAAAGCTACTAACAGGCTCAGCGCGCGCATTCTCGGAACAATTACGCACCAAATGCCCCTCTCTTCCACATCCAAAACATTTCATTGATTCAGTAGATGTATAGAATACATAATCAAATCCATCAATCTTTAAACTAAACGCTAAATTCAGTTCATCTCCTTCCTTTTTTAAAATCATATGCACTTGTCTCCTATGAGACACGACATGTTTCAACAACGGAGATTTGCATCCAAAAATAACCTTCTTTATTGTAGATACATTTGACCATGGTGAGATAACTCTCACTCTAACACTTCATCTCTAACAAATGGTGGCACGTTAGAAAGCATAACTTTCTTCGCCGGATTCATAAGCGGAAATACCGGCGTCTGTGTCTCCCGCAACACAACACCCCTCTCAACTATCTTATTCACCTTTTCAATTGAATCTAAGAATATCACTACAGCGCTATTCATCCTTGAGGCTGATTTGATGCTATCATACCCAATGATAGCACCCACAGCCAAGCTACATTCTTCCACTGAACACCCAGCCGCAGCAGGAATTTTTACTCCATGCCTCCGACTAAGTTTTTCAAACTCTACATTTCCGCGAGTGGCCATTGCAACCAGCCCCACCCGCTGGTTGTGCCCTCGCGAAAAACCAACCTCAAAGATCCCACCACCCTTATACGTGCTTAGTGATAGTTAAACAATATACCCTTAAAACAACTAAACTAATCAATATATATATATGTACATACCAAAACCCAATAGAGCGAAAATAAATTCCATTCGCTCTCACAAACACTCTGCTTGACGACTCACTCCCAGCATGCACTCCGACGAGAGAGAGAGAGAGAGAGCGAGGGAGAGACAGAGAGAGAGAGAGAAAGAGAAAGAGAGAGAGAGAGAGAGACAGAAAGTCTAAATGGTGTTGCAGTCACTTCAACTACATCTTCTCAAAACTCATAAATTCAACGTGTTGGTGAATACGGTGGACATGGTTTAACACTCCATTCTCCTTGTCCTTGGCTGTGCAGTAATACATCTTACTGATAATAGTGAAACAATGTAATGATACATGGACAGAATTGACAATCCATCACAACTAAATGGACACTATGGAAACACTGCCCTTCAAGGTGTGGTAATCTGTGAGACGACAGGCTTGTCAAAAAATTATCTAGTATGCAGATGCAAGACATTGTGATGAACTAAACGTTGTATTTACTTTAGCTATGTAGTTTCCGTTCCATTTAGAACTATAGAATTTGTAAAAACTACATGTATTTTAAGCCTATTTATAATGTGCGCTGAGAGACATAGCTGCACCATCGAGAGCATCCTGATCCGTTGCATCACTGCTCGGAATCTGACTGTAAGGCTCTACAGAGGGTAGTGGGTACGGCCCAGTACATCACTGGGACCAAGCTTCTTACTATCCAGGACCTCTATGCTAGGCGGTGTCAGAGAAAGGCCCCCAAAAATTGTCAAAGACTCCAGCCACCCTAGTCAAAGACTGTTTTCTCTGCTACCACACGTCAAGCGGTACCGGAGCACCAAAAGCCTCCTTAACAGCTTCTACCCCCAAGCCATAAGACTGTTGAACAATTAATCAAACGGCCACCAGACTATTTACATTGACCAACCCCCCATTTGTTTTTTACACTGCTGCTACTCGCTGTATATTATCTATGCATAGTCACTTCAAACCTTTCTCCTGCACATAGCCTCGTTATTGTTACTTTATTGTGTTCATTTTTATTGTTTTTAACTTTCGTTTATTTGGTAAATATTTTCTTAACTCTTCTTAAATGGCGATGTTGGTTAAAGGCTTGTAAGTAAACATTTCAAGGTAAGGTTGTGTTGTTGTTGTATTCAGCGCATGTGACAACAAATCTTTGATTTAATTTGATATTCAGGCAGATGGGTCCTCAGGTGGTTAGATGAAGCTCTGTTGGTCTTAACATGGTGCTACAGTGTGTTGGTCTTAGCATGGTGTTACAGTGTATTGGAGTTATAGTGTGTTGGTGTTACAGTGTGTTGGTCTTAGCATGGTGTTATAGTGTGTTGGTGTTAACATGATGTTACAGTGTGTTGGTCTTAACATGGTGTTACAGTGTGTTGGTGTTATAGTGTGTTGGTGTTATAGTGTTGTGGTGTTACAGTGTGTTGGTGTTATAGTGTGTTGGTGTTATAGTGTTGTGGTGTTACAGTGTGTTGGTGTTAACATGATGTTACAGTGTGTTGGTCTTAACATGATGTTACAATGTGTTGGTCTTAACATGATGTTACAGTGTGTTGGTGTTAACATGGTGTTACAGTGTGTTGGTCTTAGCATGGTGTTACAGTGTGTTGGTCTTAACATGGTGTAACAGTGTGTTGGTGTTATAGTGTGTTGGTGTTACAGTGTGTTGGTCTTAGCATGGTGTTATAGTGTGTTGGTGTTATAGTGTTTTGGTGTTACAGTGTGTTGGTGTTACAGTGTGTTGGTCTTAACATGGTGTTACAGTGTGTTGGTGTTGTAGTGTGTTGGTGTTATAGTGTGTTGGTGTTACAGTGTGTTGGTGTTGACATGATGTTACAGTGTGTTGGTGTTAACATGATGTTACAGTGTGTTGGTGTTATAGTGTGTTGGTGTTACAGTGTGTTGGTGTTGACATGATGTTACAGTGTGTTGGTGTTAACATGATGTTACAGTGTGTTGGTGTTAACATGGTGTTACAGTGTGTTGGTGTTATAGTGTGTTGGTCTTAACATGATGTTACAGTGTGTTGGTGTTAACATGGTGTTACAGTGTGTTGGTCTTAGCATGGTGTTACAGTGTGTTGGTGTTATAGTGTGTCGGTGTTACAGTGTGTTGGTCTTAGCATGGTGTTATAGTTTGTTGGTGTTATAGTGTGTTGGTGTTACAGTGTGTTGGTCTTAACATGGTGTTACAGTGTGTTGGTGTTATAGTGTGTTGGTGTTATAGTGTGTTGGTTTTACAGTGTGTTGGTCTTAGCATGGTGTTATAGTGTGTTGGTGTTATAGTGTTTTGGTGTTACAGTGTGTTCGTGTTACAGTGTGTTGGTCTTAACATGGTGTTACAGTGTGTTGGTCTTAGCATGGTCTTATAGTGTGTTGGTGTTATAGTGTGTTGGTGTTACAGTGTGTTGGTCTTAACATGGTGTTACAGTGTGTTGGTGTTAAAGTATGTTGGTGTTATAGTGTTTTGGTGTTACAGTGTGTTGGTCTTAGCATGGTGTTATAGTGTGTTGGTGTTATAGTGTTTCGGTGTTACAGTGTGTTGGTGTTACAGTGTGTTGGTCTTAACATGGTGTTACAGTGTGTTGGTCTTAACATGGTGTTACAGTGTGTTGGTGTTAACATGGTGTTACAGTGTGTTGGTGTTACAGTGTGTTGGTCTTAGCATGGTGTTATAGTGTGTTGGTGTTATAGTGTTTTGGTGTTACAGTGTGTTGGTGTTACAGTGTGTTGGTGTTGTAGTGTGTTGGTGTTATAGTGTGTTGGTGTTAACATGATGTCACAGTGTGTTGGTCTTAACATGATGTTACAGTGTGTTGGTGTTAACATGGTGTTACAGTGTGTTGGTCTTAGCATGGTGTTACAGTGTGTTGGTCTTAACATGGTGTTACAGTGTGTTGGTGTTATAGTGTGTTGGTGTTACAGTTTGTTGGTCTTAGCATGGTGTTATAGTGTGTTGGTGTTATAGTGTGTTGGTGTTACAGTGTGTTGGTCTTAACATGGTGTTACAGTGTGTTGGTGTTATAGTGTGTTGGTGTTATAGTGTGTTGGTGTTACAGTGTGTTGGTCTTAGCATGGTGTTATAGTGTGTTGGTGTTATAGTGTTTTGGTGTTACAGTGTGTTGGTGTTACAGTGTGTTGGTCTTAACATGGTGTTACAGTGTGTTGGTCTTAACATGGTGTTACAGTGTGTTGGTCTTAGCATGGTGTTACAGTGTGTTGGTGTTAACATGGTGTTACAGTGTGTTGGTGTTATAGTGTGTTGGTGTTACAGTGTGTTGGTCTTAGCATGGTGTTATAGTGTGTTGGTGTTATAGTGTGTTGGTGTTACAGTGTGTTGGTCTTAACATGGTGTTACAGTGTGTTGGTGTTATAGTGTGTTGGTGTTGTAGTGTGTTGGTATTACAGTGTGTTGGTCTTAGCATGGTGTTATAGTGTGTTGGTGTTATAGTGTTTTGGTGTTACAGTGTGTTGGTGTTACAGTGTGTTGGTCTTAACATGGTGTTACAGTGTGTTGGTCTTAACATGGTGTTACAGTGTGTTGGTGTTAACATGGTGTTACAGTGTGTTGGTGTTATAGTGTGTTGGTGTTACAGTGTGTTGGTCTTAGCATGGTGTTACAGTGTGTTGGTGTTATAGTGTGTTGGTGTTATAGTGTGTTGGTGTTACAGTGTGTTGGTCTTAGCATGGTGTTATAGTGTGTTGGTGTTATAGTGTTTTGGTGTTACAGTGTGTTGGTGTTACAGTGTGTTGGTCTTTAACATGGTGTTACAGTGTGTTGGTCTTAACATGGTGTTATAGTGTGTTGGTGTTACAGTGTGTTGGTCTTAACATGATGTTACAGTGTGTTGGTGTTAACATGGTGTTACAGTGTGTTGGTGTTACAGTGTTTTGGTGTTACAGTGCGTTGGTGTTACAGTGTGTTGGTGTTAACATGATGTTACAGTGTGTTGTTGTTAACATGGTGTTACAGTGTGTTGGTGTTACAGTGTGTTGGTGTTAACATGGTGTTACAGTGTGTTGGTCTTAACATGATGTTACAGTGTGTTGGTGTTGTAGTGTGTTGGTGTTATAGTGTGTTGGTGTTACAGTGTGTTGGTCTTAACATGATGTTATAGTGTGTTGGTGTTAGCATGGTGTTACAGTGTGTTGGTCTTAACATGGTGTTACAGTGTGTTGGTGTTAATATGGTGTTACAGTGTGTTGGAGTTACAGTGTGTTGGTGTTACAGTGTGTTGGTGTTAACATGATGTTACAGTGTGTTGGTGTTAACATGGTGTTACAGTGTGTTGGTCTTAACATGGTGTTACAGTGTGTTGGTCTTAGCATGGTGTTACAGTGTGTTGGTCTTAGCATGGTGTTATAGTGTGTTGGTCTTAGCATGGTGTTACAGTGTGTTGGTCTTAACATGGTGTTACAGTGTGTTGGTCTTAGCATGGTGTTACAGTGTGTTGGTGTTGTAGTGTGTTGGTGTTACAGTGTGTTGGTGTTACAGTGTGTTGGTGTTAACATGATGTTACAGTGTGTTGGTCTTAACATGGTGTTACAGTGTGTTGGTCTTAACACGGTGTTACAGTGTGTTGGTCTTAACATGGTGTTACAGTGTGTTGGTGTTAACATGATGTTACAGTGTGTTGGTCTTAACATGGTGTTACAGTGTGTTGGTGTTAACATGATGTTACAGTGTGTTGGTGTTAACATGG